>NC_041220.1:129530463-129560660 GCF_002837175.3 Physeter macrocephalus | reverse complement strand
GGAGCGGCTGGGCCCGTGGGCCATGGCCGCTGAGCCTGCACGTCCGGATCCTGTGCTCCGCAGCGGGAGAGGCCACAGCAGGGGGAGGCCCGCATACCACAAAAAAAAAAAAAAAAAAAAAAAAATTAATGAAAGAAAAAGTGAACAAATAAAAGGGTGTAAGTAGATGTTTGTTTGTTTGCCCTGAACCCCTCCTTTGGGGAGCTAACCTTGCCCAACTGTTCGAGTTGTAAATCACAGTCCTTCATTTTCTAAATCTAGAGATACACACACAGTCCAGGCTGTTTGATACAGGAGATGTCCAATGGATTCTTGATGACCACTTCTTAGAATATTTTAGATAATAGTCAAGCATCAGAGGAGGTGTTAGATAAAGTTTTAGAGGATGTGATTCAGTGAAGCGGAGTATGAGAGAAGTTCAGCTTACTTCTAGTAGTAGGGACTGGCTATTGCCTACGCAGGGGCCATTCACCTTGTCATCCATGTTGGCTCACCTCAATTTTATTTAAGTGCCCAACCTCGCCCACATGATTTAGACTTAAATTCCTATCAGTCTAAGCCAATTGTGCATTTTTGTTTTCCATGTCAGTGATTTGTTTAGAGGTCAGGGTGATATGAAGTAAGGTCTTCTGGGGAATTTCTGAGAAATAGTTTATGGTCTTATTTTGGAAGGAGTTCTTTTACATAAGGTAGAGAGTTTTGCCTCTGACCTGTCACTTCTGGGATGATGACAGTCACCCTGAGATGAGAGACACCCACTTGAGGCCAAGGTCACACACACAGAATGGCAGCCTGAAGAGATTCAAAGAAACTGCATTCTTGATAATGACATTAAGTTGCTAACATAACCATCAGGGGTCACCCAATACTGAGAATTTTTGTTATGGGAGATGGTAAATTGCCCTTATTGTTCACTCTAGGTGAGATGTGATTTTGTTACTTGCAGCAATAGTTATCTTAACTGATAATCATGATATTAAATTACCCAAGCTAATGAAAGACATAATCACATTTAATTGGGGGTTTAAATATTTTTCTTTGCCTGTTGGAATTCCAATTTGAACTGTCCAAATATTTTGGTAATTTTACCTTTCCTCAAAATGCAGTCAAATTACTTGAAAGTTAAATAAAACAAACAAAAGTTAATACTATATATGAAATGCCAGGGTATGAACTGTAGAGAACTAAACTATTCAACTGATAAATGTGTGATACATTAAGATTTGATAGAATTTTCAGATAAATATTGAGGGAAACATGATTTTAATTCAAGCAGCTCACAGAATATTCACTTTGAGCTATACTGCATAATCTCACCTTACTAAAATACGAGTTTGTTTTCAGATGAGTTATCCCCAAACAATCAAGAGTAGCATGACTGAAAAAATAATTTTCCAAAGACTAGGCAGTTATTGCTTATGTCACTGCATTTGTATTTTAATTAAATATGTAATAAATATAACATATAATTTCCATATTAGTAGTTAACCATGACAAAATGAAATAATATTTAATGCAAAATAATAATTGTTTACAGTAAATTTGCTTTATAACTGAATCAGTAATATATATATATATATATATATACTGTTAAGCATAAATATTAACTTCATTTTACAGAAAACATTAATTTAGTTAATTGACAATTGGGGTATATTATGTTATAGAAAATAAGGAAATTTAATAATCATTGGAACAAAAATACTCACCTTTGAAATACTAATGATTTTCCACTTATACACTCAGTGAGATCAGAAAAATTAAGGAAAATGTAGGCTACACAGACTGCAGATAGCCAAAAGATGAATTATATCCAGGTTTGCCCACCTCCCAAACCTGTGGACTTTCTATTTATACTCCACCACATAGTATCAGGTGTGGCATCATTGTTTAGTAAGATCATTAAGAATTGATTTATCCCCTCTTGATAGACATGTTCTTTGCTTATACTTTAGTAAAAGCATGAATCATGGCTTATTGCAATCACACGAAGGCACAGAGTTCATTTTGGGAAAAATACTCATTTGGTCTGGAGAAAAGCAAAAAATTCATGGTTGATTAAAAAAGATGGTTAAGACATGAGAAAATCATTAAATACTACATAGCATTTAATAATTTTAATATTCATAACTATTCCACATGTGCAAGAGTATAGATAGCCAGTATATTTATCCTATACCAAATATTTCACTTTCAGTCTCCTAAGATATTCCCCCATTCTAAGATAGTAAACTTTACATCAAAATTCCAATAAAAAACAGTCATGATTTGCTATAAAGAAAACTTTTCTGCAACATAGATTTTCCATAAAACAAGGAAAGCTGTACATGTTGAACTTGTAACTTAAGTTACATTAAGTTATACTTTTGCTTGTACTTGAATGGCTGGAAAACAGAACATGACTACAGCTTCAAGACAGCAGACTGAACCCATATATTTACCTTGATTCACACATAGTAAATTTTTTTTCCCAATATATCTAAAAATTTGGTGAAATTATAGCAAAAAAGAAGTGAATGGGGTTGGAAATAGACTGCAGTAAAGCTGCAAAATTCTAGCATATATTCTTCAGGTTATGGAGTGAGCTCCAGGTTCCTGTGGAACCTCTCTGTTTTTTCACGTGTGAAAATCAGTCACCCAATAATCAATGTTTCACCATTGGTTATTCACTGATTTACCATGATATTAAATATAGAAGGAAAAATTTCAGCCAAAAAAAAGAGTTCACTTATGAATATATGCAGACTGATATGTATGTTGAATGTCTATGGAAAGCTATGTAGACAAATCCTATAGTGGATATTTTCTGGGCATCAATGTCAATTTCAGATCCTCTAAGTTCCTAGTTCCATTTTTCTTCAATCCCATAATAAAATGAATTATATTTAACTTGCCCTGATTAAAGCTTGGGCTATGCTTTTAAGATTATTACTTTTAAAATCTGTCTGTGAATCACAAGCAACTGGAATTTAATTATAGAATTTAACCCTGGACCTCTCTCCAGAAATTCTGACTTGGTAGGTCTGATACATAGTAGACACTCAATAAATATTAATGTACAGGTGGAATAGAATATACTGGATGAACGGAAGAATATATGAATGAATGAAGTGACATAATGATATGTACATATGTATTTATACTCTTAGGGATGGTAGTTTCTTAACATAGATATGTATACTAAGCTATTTTTCCACACATATTTTAGCTTTTTATTCAATAAGAAGGAGGATTCTTATTGCCTTCATTGACGTCTGTGTTATGAGTTGAACCAGAGAATCTTCCAACATGACCAAGTCTTAAAATTACCAACACTGTCCAGAGAGAGCATCATTACAGCTTGTAACCTGAAGATATCAGCAATCCAACTGGCAAAATTTTGTGAGGCAAACTCTAACTCAATTAATCTCTTTCCAATAACCATAACTGATGAGTTCTCACATAAATTCTCATTTCTTTTTTCTTCCAAAATTATCTTGTCAAC
Source organism: Physeter macrocephalus (assembly GCF_002837175.3). Lineage (NCBI taxonomy): Eukaryota > Metazoa > Chordata > Mammalia > Artiodactyla > Physeteridae > Physeter > Physeter macrocephalus. The sequence goes on along the minus strand of NC_041220.1, from coordinate 129,557,176 downwards.
AATAAAGGCAGGGAAATATGAAAGAACAAAGCACCTTTATAAGTTCCACAGATTCTGAAATGATTTTTATCCTCTTTTGGTAGACACTTTCTTTGCTCAGCACTTCTTTTTAGTAGCAAATCTGACACTGGACGTCTGACCTCTGCTACTCTACTGGTTGTTAATGGAAACCTCACCTCATGTGAAGATAAAATAGATTTTTGGCAGCTGTGAGAGATTATGAAGAGTAAGACCAATCTTAGTTGGAATAAGAATAAAAGAAGGCATCTGTACCTTGAACTACTCAGCTGGTTTTCATTATACATCAAGCCTACATTTATTACAAAGAGGGTAGCCAAGAGACAGACATTGATAGGACTCTGTACTTAGAATAAGAAGGCCAGAACTTGATAAATTCTACTTTTCAACTAGAGTTCAAATGACTCTTAAATCTGTTTGAATTAGATGGCATATATCTGCGAGACAAACTCAAGAAGACCTTTAATTTTGTCCTTATCTGATTGGTTCCCCTCTTATTTTTATCTTGAGTATAGTTAAATCCTAGTTCTTACAACTCATTAAAAGAAACAAGTGGTTCTATAAATCTGTAAAGTTTTATGAATAAAACTCATTTAAAATAGGATTAGGATATGCTTTATATACTTATATTTAATATGGTTTTGTTTGATGTCTTGAGACTTTACAATAGGCCCAAACAAAGAAAAAATCTATATACATAGTCTTGACATAGTAACAGCTTGATATGAGCCCAATTTCCACAAGTACAAAACAACTGCATTAGAATTCTTAGGATCATCTGTTATTTTGTTTTATAATGTTTAATCTACATATTTAAATGTTGGTAAGAGAACTAAAATGCTGGATTTTGTGACATAAGCATTTGCTAAGCACTATATAACTGTAGATCTAGAATAGGTAATATTTTATAGGACAGAGGGCCTATACCCATATAGGTAAATCAAGGTAATCAAAATAATGAGGACAAACAGATCTATTCACATGACATATTTGGGGTTAAAAGAAGAACAGTAGTTTGAGAAATTACATATTTGGAGAAATTTTGGTTTACTTTGAGAGAACCATCAGAGAAAATAAGCACAGAGAGTATTAGGATAAGTTTATACATGAAGAAACCCAGTTAGTTCACTTCAATTCTACAGAATTTCAATATACATTTTAAATTATATGAAACATTATAAGCAAGGAAAATATTGCATAAACATTGAGACAGATATCACTCCTATCTTCAGTGAGCTTGTAAACCAATGAAAAGAGAGAAAGATACAAGTGATTTGGCCCACTGAGAATCAGGAAGGTGAAATTATGGTTAAGATTCTAGAAGCGACAGTTTTTTTTTAAATTGGCACATAATGCTTTCATGTGATTTACTAAAAAAAAATAAGTACATATTCAGTGAAAAGTCTACTTCCTATACTCTGTTCCCCATAATTTTGGTAATATCTATTACTCATTTCTTATGTATCTTCTAGACAATTTTGGTTATATACAGAAACATATATATATGTATGTATATATACTATTTTTCTCCCTTTTCACAAAAATTGTAGCATGCTATACATTTTCTGCAATTTATCTTATTTTACAAAGATGGTGAAGATATTTCCATATTAAAGGATAAAGAGCTTATGTTTTTGTTTTCCAGATACATGTCATTCCACTGAATGTACTTAATCATAATGAACTTAATCACTATTGAGGTATATTTTTAAAATGCTGCAAAGAACAAGGTCCTTCTGTAGAGCAAAGGAAACTATATTCTATATCATATAATAAAACATAATAGAAAATAATATGAAAAAGAATATATATATAATATTATTATTATGTACCTAAATCACTATACAGTACACAAGAAGCTAACACAATATTGCAAATTAACTATAATTCAACAGAAGGAAGAAGCTCACCAGTAAATGCAAATATAAAGTAAAGGTGGGAAATCATCCACACACTAATGTGACGTCAAAACCAGCAATCATGGCGGCTTCCCTGGTGGTGCAGTGGTTGAGAATCTGCCTGCCAGTGCAGGGGACACGGGTTCGAGCCCTGGTTTGGGAGGGTCCCACATCCCGTGGAGCAACTAGGCCTGTGAGACACAACTAATGAGCCTGTGCGTCTGGAGCCTGTGCTCCGCAACAGGAGAGGCCACGACAGTGAGAGGCCCGCTCACCATGATGAAGAGTGGTCCCCGCTTGCTGCAACTAGAGAAAGCCCTCACACAGAAACGAAGACCCAAAACGCAAAAAAAAGATAAATAAATTTTTAAAAATGTATTAAAAAACCCAGCAATCATGAAAATAGGAGAGTACAAATGCAAGATACTGGAAATATTTTGAAACTGAGATCAGCAACTTAAAACAATCTTGTACATATATAGACTGCTATATCAAAACTACTAAAGCAGAAACTAACACACCATTGTAAAGCAATTATACTCCAATAAAGATGTTAAAAAAAAAAAAACTACATGGGAACCAGAAACCAAAAATCTACAATAGATACATATATAATAATGAAAAAGCAATGCAACACATCCCTAGATAGACATAAAATCACAAGAGACGATAACAAAAGAGGAAAGGAAGAAAAAAGATCTTCATAAATAAATCCAAAACAACTAACAAAATGGCAATAAGAACATTCATATATGTAATTATCTTCAGTGTAAATGGATTAAATGCTTCACCCGAAGGCTGACAGGTTGAATAGATACAAAAACAAGACCCATATATATGCTATCTACAAGAGACCCACTTCAGATTTAGGGACACATACATACTGAAAGTGAAGGAATGGAAAAAAGTATTCCATCCAAATGGAAATCAAAAGAAAGCTTGGGTAGCAATACTCATATCAGACAAAACAGACTTTAAAATCATGTTATAAGAGACAGAGAAGGACACTACATAATGATCAAGGGATCAATCCAAGAAGATGTAACAATTGTAAATATATATACACCCAACAGAGGAACACCTCAATGTATAAGGCAAATACTAACATCCATAAAAGGAGAAATCAACAGTAATATAATAATCATGGGGGACGTTAACACCCCACTTTCATCAATGGACAGATCATCCAGACAGAAAAGCAATAAGGAAACACAGGCCTTAAATGACACATTACATGAGATGGACTTAATTGATATTTATAGAACATTTCATCCAAAGCAGCAGAATACACATTCTTCTCAAGCGCACCTGGAACATTCTCTAAGACACATCTTGGGCCACAAATCAAGCCTTGGTAAATTTAAGAAAATTGAAATCATATCAAGCATTTGTTCCAACCACAAGACTGTGAGATTAGAAATCAACGACAAGAAAAAAACTGGAAAAAACACAAACATGTGGAGGCTCAACAATATGTTACTAAACAACAAATTTATTGCTAAAGAAATGAAAGAGGAAATAAAAGTATGCCTAGAGACAAATGAAAACAAAACCACAATGGTCCAAAACCTATGGGACACAGCAAAAGCAGTTCTAAGAGGGAAGTTTATAGCAATAAAATCTAATCTCAGGAAACAATAAAAATCTCAAACAAATAACCTAAACTTACACATAAAGCAACCAGAGAAAGAGGATCAAACAAAACCTAAAGTTAATAGAAGGAAACAAATCATAAAGATCAGAGCAGAAATAAAATAGAGATGAAGAAAACAATAGCAAAAATCAATGAAACTAAAAGCGGGTTCTTTGAGAAGGAAAACAAAATTGATAAACCTTTAGCCAGACTCATCAAGGAAAAAAGGGAGAGGACTTAAATCAATAAAATTAGAAATGAAAAAGGAGAAGTTACAACAGACACCACAGAAATGCAAAGGATCATAAGAGACTACTACAATCAACGGTATGCCAATAAAGTGGACAACCTGAAAGAAATGGACAAGTTCTTAGAAACATACATCCTTCCAAGACTGAAGCAGGAAGAAATATAATATATGAACAGACCAATCACAAGTACTTAAATTGAAAACATGGTTTAAAAAACTTCCAACAAACAGAGGTCCAGGACCATATGGCTTCACAGGTGAATTCTATCAAACATTAAGAGAAGAGTTAACACCTGTCCTTCTGAAACTCTTCCAAAAAATTTCAGAAGAAGGAACACACCAAAACTTATTCTATGAGGCCACGATAACCCTGACACCAAAACCAGACAAAGATACCACAAAAAAAGAAAATTATAGGTCAATATCACTGATGAATATAGATGCAAAAATCCTCTATAAAATACTAGAAAACCAAATCCAACAATACATTAAAAACGATCATACAGCATGATAAAGGGGGACTTATTCCAGGATGCAAGGGTTTTCAAAATCTGCAAATCAATGAATGTGATACACCACATTTAACAAACTGAAGAATAAATACCATATGATCATGTCAATAGATGCAGAAGAAGCTTTCAATAAAATTTAACATCCAAGTATGATAAAAAACTCTCCAGAGAGTGGGCATAGAGGGAACCTATTTCAACATAATAAAGCCCAAATATAAAAAACCCACAGCTAACATCATTCTCAAGGGTGAAAAGCTGAAAGCATTTCCTCTAAGATCAGGAACAAGGCAAGGATGTCCATTGTCACCACTTTTATTCAACATAGTTTTAGAAATCCTAGCCATGGCAATCAGAGAAGAAAAATTAAAAAAATATCCAAATGGGAAAAGAAGTAAAACTGTCACTGTTTGCAGATGACATGATACTATACATACAAAATCCTAAAGATGCTACCAGAAAACTACTAGAGCTCATCAATGAATTTGGTAAAGTTGTAAGATACAAAATTAATACACAGAAATCTGCTGCATTTCTATACACTAACAACAAAACATAAGAGAAATTAAGGAAATAATCCCATTTACCATTGCATCAAAAAGAATAAAATAACTAGGAATAAACCTACCTAAGGAGACAAAATACCTGTACACTGAAAACTGTAAGATGCTGATGAAAGAAATCAAAGAAGACACAAACAGATGGAAAGATACACCATGTTCTTGAATTTGAATGATCAGTATTGTCAAAATGACTCTACTACCCAAGGCAATCTACAGATTCAATGCAATCCCTATCAAATTACCAATGGCATTTTTCACAGAACTAGAACAAAACATTTAAAAATTTGTATGGAAACACAAAAGACCAGGAATAGCCAAAGCAATCCTGAGAAAGTAAACAGAACAGGAGGAATCAGGCTCCCTTACTTCAGACTACACTACAAAGTTACAGTAATTTAAAAAGTATTTTACTGGCAAATAAAGCAGAATGTTAGAGCAGTGGAACAGGACAGAAAGCCCAGAAACAAACCCATGTACCTATGGTCAATTAATCTATGACAAAGGAGGCAAGAATCTACAATGGAGAAAAGACAGTCCCTTCAATAAGTGGTGCTGGGAAAACTGGGCAGCTACATGTAAAAGGATGAAAATAGAACATTCTCTAACACCATACAGAAAAATAAACTTGAAATGGATCAAAGACCTAAATGTAAGGCTGGATACTATTAAACCCTTAGAGGAAACTATAGGCAGATCACTCTGACATAAATTACAGCAATATCTTTTTTTTTTTTTTTTCCAGTACGCAGCCCTCTCACTGTTGTGGCCTCTCCCGTTGCAGAGCACAGGCTCCAGACGCGCAGGCTCAGCAGCCATGGCTCACGGGCCTAGCCGCTCTGCAGCATGTGGGATCTTCCTGGACCGGGGCATGAACCTGTGTCCCCTGCATCGGCAGGCAGACTCTCAACCACTGCGCCACCAGGGAAGCCCGCGATATCTTTTTTGATCCACCTCTTAGAGTAATGAAAATAAAAACAAAAATAAACAAATGGGACATAATTAAACTCAAAAGCTTTTGCACAGCAAGAGAAACCATAAACAAAACGAAGAGACAGCCCACAGAATGGGAGAAAATATTTGCAAGCAATGCAACTGACAAGGGATTAACCTTTAAAATGTACCAACAGCTCATGCAGCTTAATTAAAACAAATTTTTTTTAAATCAAAAAATGGGCAGAAGATCTAAATAGACATTTCTCCAAAGAAGACATAAAAATGGTCAAAAAGCCCATGAAAAGATGCTCAATGTCACTAATTATTAGAGAAATGCAAATCAAAACTACAATGAGATATCACTTCACACCAGTCAGAATGGCCATTATCAAAAAGTCTACAAACAAATGCTGGAGAGGGTGTAGAGAAAGGGGAACCCTCCTACCCTGTTGGTGGGAAAGTAAATTGGTACAACCACTATTGAGAACAGTATGGATGTTCTTTAAAATACTAAAAATAGAACTACCATATGATCCAGCAATCCCACTCCTGGGCATATATCTGGAGAAAACCATAATTTGAAAAGATACAGGCACCCCAGTGTTCACTGCAGCACAATTTACAATAGCCAAGACATGGAAGCAAACTAAATGTCCATCAACTGAGGAATGGACAAAGAAGATGTGGTACATATATAAAATGGAATGTTACTCAACCATAAAAAAGAATGAAATAATGCCATTTTCAGCAACATGGATGGACCTAGAGATTATTATACTGTCAGAGAAAGGCAAATGTCTTAAGACATCACTCATATGTGGAATCTAATTTTTTAAAAATGAAACAAATAAACTTATTTACAAAACAGAAACAGACTTACAGATATCAAAAACAAAATTACGGTTGCCAAAGAGGAAACACGGGGGTGAGGGATAAATCAGGAGCTTAAGATGAACATACACACACTACTATATATAAGATAGAAAACCAACAAGGACCTACTGTATAGCAGAGGGAACTCAATATTTTGGGATAACTATATGAGAAAAGAATATAAAAAAGAATGAATATATATATGTGTATAATTGAATCACCTTGATGTACACCTGAAACACATTTTAAAACAACTATACTCCAATAAAATTAAAATTTACAAAAAAATTTAAAAAGTGATTACTGATAAAAAATAATTTTATTTTTAAATTTTTATTAATTTTTTAAAAGAAAAAATATTTCTATGATAGTGTATAAAACTACTTTTTTTCTTTTCAACTTTGCTCTTGTACTCTATGAAAGAAAAGATGAAATTAATAATTTTTTGTTTAAAGTTGTTTTCCTTACTTGGACAGAAAGACTAACAGTAAAATAAAAGCTGTGGAAAATTACAGTATTCAAAACAACTTAATCCAAACAAACTAGGGATTTTATCAAAAAAATCTGAAAACAAGGTTTGATAAGGGGTAGTTTCCTGTTATTTTTATATTTTGGTCAAATTTTCAATATTTCCTATTCTAAATATTTATAACTTCAAAAACATAACTTATGTTTCTAAACACTATTTTTGGAAACTGTAATATATGACAGAGTAAGATTTATAGGTAAATTAAATGAGGGCTAATTTAAGAGTAAGTTAAATACTTTATTTTTAGTTTTAGTTTATACTGCAAAATCTACCTTTTCTACCAAAAATACTCATCAGAATAACAGAAATATTTGTTTTCAAATCAGGTTTATTTCACTGTTGTAAATGGTTTATTGATCATCCTAATTATATCATATATATATGTAATAATATATATTATACATATATATACATATATATACAATATATATGTATATATACGTATATATACATACATATATATGTAATAATCATTACATAATGATTACGTGTTATGATTACCAATATCACATAGTAACTACAATTTATTGAATGTATACTCTAAGCATTATACTAAGCACTCATCACTCATTTTTTGCTTTTAAACTCTCTATGAAATAGGAAATGCTATTTTATTCATTTATAGAAGAGAAACTGAGGATTATTAATGATGCTTACATTGCCCCAGATGACATAGCTTAGAAGAAGTAGAGCCATTATTTCAACCCAAGTTTTCTGACTCTAGACTTCAAAACCCTAATTCTGTGGTACACCACTTACTATCAATCTTTAGCTTAGCATATGAATTAAATTGGGCACTCTTAAAAGGAAATTGAATGTATTTATTGTTATTTTGTGAACACAGAAGGGGTTATGTCCAATTATTTACCCTCAGTAATCTCACCCAGTTTCGTACATCAGAATACATTCATGGCCTTAGTATCCTCCTCCTCTGGTGTGGCACATGGCAGTATTAATGGCTTCTTTATTAATGGCGTTTTTAAAAAAATTGTGGCTTGGCTGTGGGGTCCTCAAGTTTACTTTCCACATTAAGTTGAAGGTCTCACAGTATGACTTGAACAGTGTAGCTGTAATATTCCACAATGAGTAGCTCAAGCTTGAGTAAGATTTTGAATTTTTTAGTGCACAATTATTTCAAGTTAAAATTAGTCAGAATGGTGTTACATTGTCTTTCAAGTTGCCTGTCTTCCAGTATCATTACCTGGAAAACAAGAGCTGATCCTTCATTAGCATATTTATTCTCAATATTTAATGGGGAGTTAGGAGGCTAAATAATATAGGTTCTTACCTTACTTAGTGGAGAAAGACTTAACTAATATTAACTTTTTAAAAACACAAGTTAAAAATATTTATTTTTCATTTTAAAGCAAAAATATGTTTAATACATAAAGATAAAGTATTCAGAATTAGGTTTATTTCCTGTTTTCCAGGATAAGCCAATCTGAACAACAGTCTTTAGGACTTTCCCCATTAATGTGTGAATACTTGTTTTCCTTTTTACTTACTGAAAACCACTCCACACTCCAGTTCCACAAGAATAAAAAGAAGGAAAAAAGAATTCACGATTATAAATACAAATAATCACCCGAATAACTACTGTACTGTACTTAGATGTATTATTTCTTTTAGCAAATATTTACTCACCACCTACAAAATATCAGAAACTATATTTCATAGCATTGATATGACAGTAAACAAAACCTTACAGTGCCCTCCTTCATGGAGGTGGAATTCTGTCTGAAGAAAGACATCAACAAAGACATTAAAAATAATTATTAAAACGAATGTTGATGTAGCCTGTGGAGGAGTGCTTATGATAGGGAAGATTTAATCTTGAACAAAAAATAAAGGTCAGGGAAGTAATGATTCAACTAAAATCTGGAGAAGGGATAGGAGGTATGTGGGTAAAATGGGAAGTGGCCTTCCAAGAAGAAGCAAAAGCAGGTGAAAGAATCCTTTGTATGAGTGTTGTGGAGTGCAGGACTGGAGCAGAGACCATGAACCAAGGAGAGAGTGAATGAAAGCAATGCTGCTGAATCCAAAGAGCAAGGTGGTGTTTGGTACAAAATTAGTTGCGAGTGTTAGAGAAGGGTCCACCCTGCCAGGATCTTATAGGCTAAAATGTTGGACTTTATTCTTAAAGAAGCGAGAAGCTGTTTAAAGGTCTTCAAGAGGAGAGCGCGGCAAATATGGCAGAGTAGAAAGACCCTGAGCTCACCTATTCTCACAAGCACACCAAGTCACAACTACCTTCAGAGCAAACATCAGTGAAAAAAAATGGAACCTACAACTGAAGACATAAAGAAGGAACCACAAGACAGGCAGGAGAAACAGACTCAGGATATGATCAAATCCCATACCCCACAAGTAGGTGACCCACAGACTGGAGAATAATTATACTGCAGAGATTCTCCCATAGGAATGAGTTCTGAGCTCCACATCAGGCTCCCTAGCCTGGGGTTCAGGCACGGGGAAGGTCAGCCCGCAGAGAATTTGGCTTTGAAGGCCAGCAGAGTTTAATTGCAGGAGCCCCACAGGATTGGGGGAAATAGAAACTTCACACATAAAGGGGGCAAACAAAATCTCACACACACTGGGACCCACAGTAAAAGATGTAATTTGATAGGAGCCTGGGCCAGAGTCTCCCAGAGAGGTGGGGGTTCGTGGCTGCAGCTCACCCTGGAGACATAAACAGTGATGTCAGACATACTGGTAAACATTCAGCTGCATGAACATGCCTGGTGGCTGATATCTTGGATTATTAGTGCTAAGACCTGGCGCCACCCAACAGCCTGTAGGATTCAGTGCTGTGACACCTCAGGACAAAAAACTAACTGGGTGGGGACACAGCCCCACCCATCAGCACACAGGCTGCCTAAAGACTAAAGAGCCCACAGCCACCTCTGGACATGAGCCTAGACACAGAGGACAACACCCTGCTCTACCCACCAGTGGACAGGCACCAGCCCCTTCCGCCAGGAAGCCTGCACAAGCCTCTAGACCAGCCTCACCCACCAGGGGCAGACACCAGAAGCAAGAAAACTACAGTCCTGCATCACAGGCCAGACTCTACCCTGGGACCATATGGGTCCTGGCCTTGCCCACTAGCAGGCCAGTGCAACCATCTGGGCACCCTGGAACCCATATGCAGCTGTATCAGGAACTGGCCCCTGCCCCCACCAACAATCTGAAACAAACTCTCTAATCCCGGGTCATGCAGCCAGACATGAACCAGATCTGTCTGCCAGCAGTCTGGCACTAAACCCAGGATCTGGATTCACCTGCCGGTGGGTGGGATACAGTCCCAGAGTATTCGAGACCCTGACTCCACCCACCAGTGAGCCAGCATTAGCACTGGGGCCCACTAGGGTTCTGCAACCACCCACCTCATGATCAGGCCCTGCTAAACAGAAGACAGCAGCATTCACACAAGGCAAGGCCTGGCAACCAAACAGACTAGGGGCCAACTAAGCCTACCAGACTGCCCACACAGTCAGCCCACAACAACAGAAGGACACACACAGCCCTCTAGGAGAACTCCATAGAGCTTGGGTGACAAGAGGGGAGTACACTGTGGGGATGCATAGGATGCCTCCTACATAGGGCCGCTTCTCCAAGGCTGAGAAATGTAACTAACCTACCACATACTTAAAATGAAAATAGCAACTTAGGCAAAATGAGGCAACATAGGAGTATGTTCCAGATTAAGGAACAAGATAAAACTCCAGAAGAAGAACTACGTGAAGAGGAGATAGGCAATCTACCCAAGAAAGCATTCAGAGGAATGATTGTAAAGATGATAAAAGAACCTAGGAGGAGGATGGATGCACAGAACACTAAGTTAGAAGTTTTAACAGTGAGTTAGAATACATAAAGAACAACCAAACAGGTGAAAAATACAAAACTGAAATGATAAATGCACTAGAAGGAGTCAATAGTAAACTAAATGAAGTAGACGAATGGATTAGTAAGCTCAAAGACAGTGTAGTGGAAATCAGTGCTGCTGAACGAAAAAAAGAAAAAAGAATGAAAAGAAATGAGGACAGTTTAAGAAACCTTTGTAATAACATCAATTGCACTAATATTTGCATTTTAGGGGTCCCAGAAGAAGGAGAGAGAGAGAAAGGGCCCAAGAAAATATTTGAAGACATAATAGCTGAAAACCTACATAGCCTGTGGAAGGAAACAGTCACTGAAGTCCAGGAAGCACAGAATCCCATATAGAATTAACTCAAAGAAGAACACACTAAGACACATTGTAATCAAAATGCCAAATGTTAAAGATAATGAGAGAATACTAAAATCAGCAAGGGAAAAGCAACAAATAGCCTACAAGGGAACTCCCATAAGGCTACCAGCTGATTTTTCAGCAGAAAGTCTGCAGGTCAGAAGGGAGTGGCATAATATATTGGGTTGGCCAAAAAGTTCATTCGGGTTTTTCTATATGATGTTACAGCACGCAAAAGGAATCCAAACATAATGCTAAAGATAGTCATCAAATCACAAGATAAAAGAACAAAAGAAGAAAGGGGAAAAAAAGACTTACAAATCCAAACCAATTAACAAAATGGCAATAAGAACATACACATTGATAATTACCTTAAATGTAAATGGATTAAATGCTCAAAAGACACAGACTGGCTGAATGGACATAAAACAAGACCCATATCTATGCTGTCCATAAGAAGCTCATCTCAGATCTAGAGACATATACAGACTGAAAGTGAGGGGATGGAAAAAAATATTCTACGCAGATGGAAATAAAAAGAAAGCTGGAGTAGCAATACTTATACCAGAAAAATAGACTTTAAAATAAAGACTGTTATAAGAGACAGAGAAAGACACTGTGTGATGATCAAGGGATCAATCTAAGAAGATAAAACAATTGTAAATATATATGCACTCAACATAGGAGCACCTCAATATATAAGGCAATGAAAAATCTCAAATAAACGACATAACCTTACACCAAAAGCAACTAGAGAAAGAAGAAAAAACAAAACCCAAAGTTAGTAGCAGGAAAGAAATCATACAGATCAGAGAAGAAATAAATAAGATATTTTAAAAATTAGGAAAAAAATCAATGAAACTAAAAGTTGGTTCTTTGAAAAGATAAACAAAATTGATAAACTTTTAGTCAGACTCATCAAGGAAAAATGGAGAGGGCCCAAATCAATAAAAATAGAAATGAAAAAGGAGAAATTACAACTGAAACTACAGAAATACAGAGGATCATAAGAGAATACTACAAGTAACTATACGCCAATAAAATGGACAACTTAGAAGAAGCAGATTAATTCTTAGAAAGGTACAATCTCCCAAGACTGAACCAGGAAGAAATGAAAAATATGAACAGACCAGTTATCAGTACTGAAATTGAATCCATAACTTAAAAATTCCCTACAAAGTCCAAGACCAGATGGCTTCACAGGTGAATTATACCAAACAACTAGAGAAGAGTTAATGCCTATACTTCTGAAACTATTCCAAAAAATTGCAGAGGAAGGAACACTTCTGAAATCATTCTATGAGGCTACGATAACCCTGATACTGAAACCAGACAAAGATATCACAAAAACCAAAAATTACAGGTCAATATCGCTGATGAACATAGATGCAAAAATCCTCTATAAAATACTAGCAAACAAAATCCAACAATACAATAAAGGATCATACTCCATGATCAAGTGGGATTTTCCCAGGGATGTGAGGATTTTTCAAAATCTGCAAATCAATGTGATACACCACATTTAACAAACTGAAGAATAAATACCATATGATCATGTCAATAGATGCAGAAAAAGCTTTCAATAAAATTTAACATCCAAGTATGAAAAAAACTCTCCAGAAAGTGGGCATAGAGGGAATCTACCTCAACATAATAAAGCCCAAATATAAAAAACCCACAGCTAACATCATTCTCAAGGGTGAAAAGCTGAAAGCATTCCCTCTAAGATCAGGAACAAGGCAAGGATGTCCACTGTCACCACTTTTATTCAACATAGTTTTGGAAGTCCTAGCCATGGCAATCAGAGAAGAAAAAGAAATAAAAAGAATCCAAATTGGAAAAGAAGTAAAACTGTCACTGTTTGCAGATGACATGATACTATACATACAAAATCCTAAAGATGCTACCAGAAAACTACTAGAACTCATCAATGAATTTGGTAAAGTTGTAGATACAAAAGTAATACACAGAAATATGCTGCATTCCTATACACTAACAACAAAACATCAGAAAGAGAAATTAAGGAAACAATCCCATTTACCATTGCAACAAAAAGAATAAAATACCTAGAAATAAACCTACCTAAGGAGACAAAATACCTGTATGCTAAAAACTATAAGATGCTGATGAAAGAAATCAAAGAAGACACAAACAGATAGAAAGATATACCATGTTCTTGGATTGGAATATCAATACTGTCAAAAAGACTATACTACCCAAGGCGATTCAATGCAATCTGTATCAAATTACCAATGGCATTTTTCACAGAACTAGAAAAAAAAAAACATTTAAAATTTATAGGGAAACCCAAGAGACCCCTAATAGCCAAAACAACCTTGAGAAAGAAGAACAGAGCTCGAGGAATCAGGCTCCCTGACTTCAGACTATACTACAAAGCTACAGTAATCAAAACAGTATGGTGTTTGCACAAAAACAGGCACAAGATCAATGGAATAGGATAGAAAGCCCAGAAATAAACCCATGCACTTATGGTCAATTAATCTGTGACAAAGGAGGCACGAACATACAATAGAGAAAAGACAGTCTCTTCAATTAGTGGTGCTGGAAAAACTGGACAGCTACATGCAAAACAATGAAATTAGAACATTCTCTAACACCATATACAAAAATAAACCCAAAATGGAGTAAAGACCTAAATGTAAGAGGGGATACCATAAAACTCCTAGAGGAAAACATAGGCAGAACACTATGACATAAATTGCAGCAATACTTTTTTGGATCCATCTCTTAAAGCAAAGGAAACAAAATAACAAGTAAGCAAATGGGATCTATTTAAACTTAAAAGCTTTTACATAGTAAAGGAAACCATCAACAAAATGAAAGGAGAACCTACTGAATGGGGAAAGATATTTGCAAATGATATGACCAATAAAGGGTGAATATCCAACATATATAAACAGTTCATACAACTCAATATCAAAAAAGCAAGCAACCCAATTAAAAAATAGGCAGAAGAACTGAATAGACATTTCTCCAAAGAAGACATATAGATGGCCAGCAGGAGCATGAAAAGATGCTCAACATCACTAATTTTTAGAAAAATGCAATTCAAAACCACAATGAGGTATCACCTCGCACCTGTCAAAATGGCTATCATTGAAAAGTTTACAGTATGGAGGTTTCTCAAAAAACTAGAAATAGAGTTGCCATATGATTCAGCAATCACGCTCCTGGCTATATTTCGAAAAGAAACAACAGTAATTCGAAAAGATACTTGCACCCCAACGTTCACAGCAGCATTATTTACAAATGCCAAGGTATGGAAGCAACCTAAGTGTCCATCAAGAGATTAAAGGATAAAGAAGATGTGAGATATATACACACACACACACACACACACATATATATATATCACTATATCACTATATGTATATGTCACTATATGTATCTATCACTATATGTATATACCACCATATGTATATACCACTGTATGTATATACAACTATATGTATATACCACTATATATATACATATATATATATATGCAATGGAATATTGCTCAGTCATAAAAAAAATGAAATAATGCCATTTGCAGCAACATGGATGGACATAGAGATTTTCACACTAAGTGAAATATGTCCAACAAAGAAAGACAAATAGCATATGGTATCACTTTTATGTGGAATCAAAAAAAATGATACAAATGAACTTATTTACAAAACTGAAATAGATTCACAGACATAGAAAACAAAATTGTGGTTACCAAAGGTGAAAGGAGCTGGGAAGGGATCAATTAGGAATTTGGGTTTAACAGATACACACTACTATATATAAAATATGTAAACAATAAGGACCTACTGTATAGCACAGGGAACTATATTCAGTATCTTGGAATAACTTATAATGAAAAAGAATCTAAAAAAGAAACATATAAATGTATAACTGAATCACTTTCCTGTACACCTGAATCACTGTGGAACAACTATACTTCAATTAAAACAATAAATTAAAATAAATGTAAAAAAATTAAATTTAATAAATAAATAAATAAAGGTCTTCAAGAAAGGAATGTGTGGAAGGTGGGGATGTGGTAACAATCAGATTTGTATTTTAAAATCATCTCCCTCTCTGAAGAAGGAATCTGAGCAGACAAGAGTGAGATGGTAGATATCCTGCAGCAGTACAGGTGAGAGATGAGATGTTTTCATCTTTGCTAGTTCCCTGAGAGATGGAGAGTAGACAGATCCAAGAGAGATTTACCAGGCCACCTATAGGAAATAATACTGTATTAGGAGTGAAAAGAAGTGAAGGAGAGGGAAGATTAAAGAATAAAACCTCAACTAGTGTTGTCAGAGGATGGTGTTTAATTGTGCAACAGAATAATCAACCAGAATAATAATTCTCTTTTGTTCTCAGATGTGTGGCATCTGAAGAGAGCATGCTGCTTTAATTTCAGCCCAATTTTCCAAGTTCGAACTTTCCTTTTTGGGGGAGGATTAATAAGCCTCTGGTTTTTCAAAAGCTGACATCACAATAGAAGATAGTTTGTCCAAGAAGGGAAAGATAAATGTTTAAAGGAAAAGGGAAAAACTAGATGACTATACTCCTTGATACTCAAGGAATAGAGGACTGGTAGGTTTCAAGAGGAATGGACACCTGTGTTCTACCCCTAGCAAGGGTCCTAAGAACACGAGTGTCTCCAAATGGGGTGCTACCTCAAAACAGGAAACTAAACTGTGTTTAAAAAAAAAAAATTAAAAGCTATGGGAGAGATCCTGGCAGAGAGGAAATGGATGCCAAGGACAGTAAAATGTGCCTTCAAATAAACCATGTATTTTGCAAAGTAAACATTCCAATTTAACTACAATGGGCTGAAGTTCTGATGACTTGCCCCAAGATTCCTAAGGTTCTCATTTCTTTGAAAGAGAGGGAAAGGGTTTCTCTCCTCCACAAAGACTCAGATCTGATTTCCAGCCAAATCTGGTGAGTATAGGCTCAGCCAGACTTGATCTGTTGTAGAAAAACCTATTCCTGCAGCACAAATGTCATGCAGCAAGTATTTATTGGTCACCATAGAGTGACATTTAATGAGTCTGCTTCCATTTATTTAGTAATAGATTTTTTTTTTTATAATTGGCTTTCTAAGAAATCTATTCTCCTCGTATCAAGTTGGGCATAAAAGCCACCCCCTGTTATAATATGAGCAGGAATCTAACACACAGCAAAGCACAGAGGTTCAACTGGCATTCTGCTGATAAACAAAAATAACAGATTAACAAGTTTCAACAAGCAGAATATAAATCTTGATATTTGGAGAGACAAAGCACTGAGCAAATGGAAAAAGTTGCTACTAACATGTAATAAGTACTTGAAGCAAGATACACTGCAAAGCATATTGGAGGGAAAACTCCTTAGAAATATTGTTTAGGAAAACATGATAAAGTTTGAGCAAATAAAATTAAATTTATACGGTTACATCATCTCTCAGGTTTTCCAAAGCTGTTATAAAACAGCCCATTGATATGGAACGAATAAAGACTACTGTACTGTGGGAGCAGGACTAGAGTTCTGGGTTAGGTGAAGGAAAGTATCCTGTTTTTACCCCTATATTACTCCCTTCTGAAATTATTTTTCCTAAAATCTCTTATCCTTTACATTCAGAGAAACTTATATAAATAATGGGCATAGTAAGTATTCTTTCAGAAGTATTCACATTATCTTTGGCATTCAAAATACCTGAAAAATCAATAGCAGAGATAAATTGTTCTTTCTTTGGGTTTAAAATAAACCATAAGAAGCTTTCAGGTGGTTAATTAGCTATTTTAATAACTTTTAAAAAAATATAAATTAGGATAACTGCTAGTCAATATCATAATAGTTCATTTAATATCAACCCTCCCTACTTATAATCTTGAATATAAATATAAATCTGAAAATGGCATTTTAAATCTGGGGGAAATTCCTTCAAGAAGAAACACTAAAAGTTCTAAAACTGTTATTTGTTCCTAGAATAAGAATTCTTGATTTTTCTAAAAATTTTCTCCTTGGAAACCCTCCTACACTGTTGGTGGGAATGTAAATTGGTGAAACCACTGCAGAGAATACTATGGAGAGTCCTTAAAAAATAAAAATAGAGCTATCATATGATCCTGCAATCCCACTCCTGGGCATATACCTGGAGAAAACCATAATTTGAAAAGATACATGCACCCCAGTGTTCACTGCAGCACAATTTACAATAGCCAAGACATGGAAGCAGCCTAAATGTCCATTGACAGATGAATGGGTAAGGAAGATGTGGTACATATAAACAATGGAATAGTACTCAGCCATAAAAAAGAATGAAATAATGCCATTTGCAGCAACATGGGTGGACCTAGATATTATCATGCTAAGTGAAGTAAGCCCGACAGAGAAAGACAAATATCATATTGCTTACATGTGGAATCTAAAAAAAAAAAAAAAAAAAAAAAAATAGACCCATAGACATAGAAAACCAACTTGTGGTTACCAATGGGGAGTGGGGGAGGGATAAATTAGAAGTTTGGGGTTAACATATACACACTGCTATGTATAAAACAAATAACCACCAAGGACCTACTGTATAGCACAGGGAACAATACTCAATATTTTGTAATAACATATAAGGGAAAAGAATCTGAAAAAGAATATAGATGTAGATACATAGATATATCTGAATCACTTTGCTGTACACCTGAAACTAACACAACAGTGTAAATCAACTACCCTTCAATTAAAAAAAAAAAAATTTCACTTTGGATCGTGGTATTTTGTGGTATGAAATAAGCTTTTTAAGTTTTGACAGTTTCCAGATTTCATATTAAGTGTAAATTACTATTTTCTTATATACCTGAGAACATTTAAAATTTAACTGAAAATAAAAATAAATAAATAAAAAATGACTTTTCTACATATTAAAATTATTTTGATTTGGAAGCATGATCCTGGGACTGTTTAATAATTATCTGATAATTAGGAGTCACTTTTCCTAGGTATTAGGGCTTACAACTTGCATGCCTTTATACACAGTTTATTTTTTCATAAATATTTTCCATTGTTCATGTTGTGAACTTTTGATGACATTTATTTTTGTAAATGCACAAAACAGAAAGGTACATGACAGTTTTCAGGCTCTTAATAAACATTTCTTGAAAGTTACATTTACTTATAATTTATTTTTAAAAACTATCATTCTTATGCATACAAAGCAAATTATAAACAAAATATTTAGATGAACGCATACAAGATACTTCTTCATATTCAAAAGTGACTATTCCAAGTGACTTCTTACTCTGAATCATTGAATTGTTTTTTTTTCAGACATTATCCTCCTCTGGCCAGCAGTTCTTTAGAAAGTGCTACATTATTGCACCTGTTATTTTCTCCCAGATCTTTGACAACCATTTTGCAATTTGACAGTCATTTGATCTGGTACTTTCTGGATCTCAAGGCAAGTGTCTATTGAAGGTTTTCAAACAGAAACTTGGATTCATGGTTCCTTCTCAAATGTTTCTTTAACTGTTTTGTTTACTTAAGCATAGAAGGTTTGCCCTCCTCTAGTAATGTTACCTAGGCTGTTGCCCCAGAATTGACCCCTGCCACTCCCTCAACTAGAAACCAATTACTCTTATCTAAGTTTCAGGAGGAAGCTGAAAGAGAGAAAAAAACAAGAACTCTTTAGAACCAACTAGGCACAAGATGGCAGAAGATTTTCCCTCCAGTAGACCTTGAATCTTGTTATATGCTCATTGTAATGCATTAGCATGCTCAATGACACACCCATCAGTGCCCTGACAGTTGATGACTGCCATGACAACAACCAGAAAAGCCCATACAGGGACTGAAAAAAAGAGTCGCATCAGTTTCAGGTCCAAACCACACCCCTGTTCTCTAATAACTCATGAATATTCCTCCCACTCTTTCCAATTCCCTCCCTTTTACCTAGATCAACCCTCCTATATATTTGGTGTCTCCACCTGAATTGGGTTGAGAAGTTGACTTGTGAACTAGGTTCCTGCTTCTCCATTCTTTGGCCATTGAATAAAGCTTGTCCTATTTCAGTCTCAGCATGGGTTCACTATTGACTGCATGAATCCAAATGGGAAAAGAACCTCCCTGGCTGAGACAGGGGGTCTTGGCCGGGGCTAGGCCCCAGGTGCAGGTCTGTTCTACCAATTCAGTAACAGCAATGCCTTTACAAATATATCCAAGTCACTAAACTATTCTGTGAGGTTGTTTTTTAACTGATGATTTTCTTGAATCCTCAGGCAATATCAACTACTCATCACTCTGCCTAGCCAATAGCAATTTTAAGATGTAGCCCAATTTTGAATAAAATATAATACCATGTGTATCTGAGATGCAGTGAAATATAACATTAGTCTTTTGGCAACAGCAGTGTCATGGAGAAAAGTAGCCAGCAGCCAGTGATATTGCCAGATATTCAAACCCATTGTCTGCAGCAGCAACAGAAGAGAACTGCCCTTTATTAGCAATTGTGAGGCACTTCAGAAACCCATAAGGAACAAAGGATGTGCTCTGGAACGATCTGGGACTCTGATTTGGTTGATGGACATCAACCAAATAGTTCATGTTTAACAGGTGTTACAGCTAAACTCTTGAGTCCTTTAGGATGCAGCACTTTAGAGAAATACTATAACATTTTATTAAAGCATAGCTAATGTTTATTGCTATTTCACATTTGCATACCACAGCAGTGTGACATTTTACTTCTGCTAATTATACTACTTCTTGAATAATTTGCAGTAATATTTTCTGCTACATTGGATATCTTTTATCTCTTATTTTATCCTGCCCCTGACAAATATCTAAACAAAGCCTTAAATATTTATTTTCAAGTTATATTATCTTAATATTTCAATTACCTTTCCTTTTAGATTCTTTGGGGAAATTCGTTTTGTTGAATCTTGAAAAAGTACAGCTCTTAATACATTATACGGGGAATTATAAAAGTATAAATACCAAAAGGTAAACTAATCTTTATAAAGAGACATTTTATAATGTGTTTCTTCTCAGGGAAGGTGATGGGGGTTGAGTATGAGATGAGAAAGAAAAATCATTTGGGGAAACTTATAAAATACTACCTTGCTTCCCATCCTGAGGGAATAATAATCAGCATGCCTAAAAGGAATGGCAAGCATTTATATTATACATATATATATATATATATAAATATATATATGGTCCAGATTTATATCTTGCCCCTCTGGTTAGATCCTCTGTTGTGTTTTGTTGCTGTGTTCTGCCTAATAGGGGTACCTGAGTCATTAATGACATTGTCAGCCAGCTTCCATCTGACTCAGAACTCAGGTATAAAACTAAATGAGTTTCTTTAATTTGAGATCATTCAGAACTTTTGGGGTTTCAAATTAAACTAGTTTAAGAATTTTTAAAAAACACACAACAATTTACTAGAAGGCTACTGAGGGTTTACAGGGCAGAGAAAAAACTGTAGGATCAATGCCATCTTTGGGACTTTAGGAAGAGGAAACTTTTGTTGCCAGGATATTGCTTTTCCTTCCCTCTCTCTCCCCGCCTCTCTCCCTCTCTTCAACCTTTCATTTCCACCTGTTACTCATCTCTGTACTTTCTTCCATTAATTCTGTCTTTCTGTACTCAAGTTCTTTGCACATAATGAGGAATATCACAAATGGTGTAGCCTTATATTCACATCCTAGCTCTGTGACTTAAGAAGCAAGGGCTCTCCATTGAGTTGAGTAAGAACAATCTTGGGAAATAACACTAATTGGCCAAGACTATGTCACATGCCTTTCCTGTATGAAATCCCATGGACAGGGATACTAATTGGCCAGGACTAAATCACATGTCTTTCTCTGTGATCAGGGGTGTGTCATCTGTTACTGGTGAAATGGAGAAAAGAAGCATTTCAAACAGACAGAAGCAGTAGCTAACCCAGGAGTTTAGGAAGGCACTTAATAAAATTGTTGAGAATAGCATAGTTCACAACTTAGAATAAGAAATTTATCTACTTCATTAGAGTTAACAGAATTACATAACACATTATATCTAAAACATTATGAGATTCTGATAACAAGTTCTAATTTCTTCTTTCCTCTCCTTACTGATCTTATCTGATCTTGTTTTCAGCTTCTTTTTAGGCTGTTCCTTGGGGCTTATTTCCTCTCATTGCAAGATGGATTCTCTATCATTTTACGTGGCTCCACATAAAAGTGTGCTTTCTCTACACTGAGTGGTATCCAGTAACGAATTTCTAACTAGCATCCAGTGACATTTTCCCCTATACCCTTAGTCACAGTCTCAAGAATGGAGGCTTCTATCAGTCTCCCTCTTTAGTGGGAATACTTCACCTGGTGTTCTAGTTTCCAATCATCTATCACCATGAAAAAAATATATGAGTACAATGACAATGCCTGCCTGTCAATATAAACAGGACCATTTTTTCTCACTTGCCCATTGTCTGCACCTTTAATAATGGCAGCTTAATGAACAGTATACTTATTTACACAGCTTAGAGCACCAGCCAAATTTAGACTTAGTTTGAATATACCCTCTACCTTGAAAATGCTTGCTGCTCCATTCTCCCTTAACTTTTTATATTTTGTTTGTCTTCTCATTAATTCAATAGATTTTACCTTTCCTTAAATCCCCTTACCTCAAACTCCCTTCACCTTTTAAAAAGTGTAATTTACTGTATCTTATATTTACTTGTAATATTGTTTTTCAGTTGGAGATCAGGTTACAAAGTTGCATATATTTTAAGTGGTTTGTCCATAACTTTATCTTTCCAGCATGCCTTATTTCAGTACACAATTTTACATAACACAAAATGTTCAAGAATGCATGTATCACGTTGTAGTAGAAATGACTGTATACATACACCCATATTACAGAAGCATTATTTAATCATATCCAATCAAATCAGGTAAACATCACAATGTATTAACACAAGTAGAAATGGTAGAATAGTGTTAGAAACTTGGTATATGAAGTTGAGCAAAGAGCTCAGCTTCTCCCATGAACACAACAAAACTACAACTATATGTAGAGCAAACCTCTCTGAGAACAACCTGAAGACTAGCAGAATGGCTCTTTTCCAACTAAGAATATAAAGAAAAAACACACTGAGATGGGTAGAAGGGAAGAGAAGCGATCTAGTCAGGACACACATCCCCAGCGGTGACCCAAAAGAGGAAAGAAATATCACTAACAATGAGGCTCCCTTAAGGAGCAAAGGGTTCAAGCCCCATATTGGACACCTCAGCCCTGGAGTCCAGCACTGGAAGATAAGGCCCCTTAACTAGTTTTGAAAACCAGCATGTCTTACAATAGGTAGAACTGGAGGGCTGTAGGAAACAAAATGTGCTCTTACAGTGTGAACCACAATCTTATTTGTTCCCAGTCCCAGTGCAGAGGCAGCAGATTGAAAAATGCTTTGTACTCTAGCTAGCTTGCCAACAGTGCCCCAGCATGTACCCCCAGTCTGCACTGGGCTCCAGCTCCAACCACCCCCCCACTACCTGTCAAAGCATCAGCCCTTGTGCACTCTGGGAAAAGCCATGGCCCATGCTGGGCTCCGGCTCCAGGCCTTCCCTCCTTCAAGGTGGCGCTGCCTGCATCCACTGAAGAAGCCCAGGCCTGTTCCGTGCTCCAGCTCTACCCCTTCTGGCTGCAACCTTCCCCCACCCCACCCTTAAGGCAGCAGCCACCAGCACACTCTGCAAAACTCCTCAGCCCACACTCGTTTCAACTTCAGCCTTCCTGCCAAAGCCACTGGGCACACACAGACTGCAAAGGTGCACTCCTATACAAGGACACAACTTTAAAAGTGGAAAAGGTAACTGTTTCACCTAATTTCATGGAGACAAACACAAAAATTCAAACAAAATGAGAAGACAGTAGAATATGTTCCAAACAAAAAAATAAGAAAAAAACCCTAATGAAAAGAGGTAAGTAATTTACTGGATAAAGAGTTCAAATGGTCATTTTTAAAAAGCTCACCAAAATAGGGAAAACAATAAGGAAACACAGTGAGAATTTCAACAAAGAATTAGAACATAGAAAAGGAACCACACAGATGGATACAATCACTGAAATGAAAAATATACTAGAGGAAATCAACAGGAGATTAGAT
Source organism: Physeter macrocephalus (assembly GCF_002837175.3). NCBI lineage: Eukaryota > Metazoa > Chordata > Mammalia > Artiodactyla > Physeteridae > Physeter > Physeter macrocephalus. Next base: position 129,533,627 of record NC_041220.1, on the reverse strand, counting down.
GCTGAAGAAAAATATATAAGGGGCCTGGAAGATAGAATAGTGGAAATCACCCAATCAAAAGAGCAAAAAGAAAAAAAAACAAATTAAAAAAGAGGATATTTAAGGAACCTTAGGAACTACATCAAATATACTAACATTTGCATTACAGAGGTCTCAGAAGGAGAAAAGAGAGCAAGAGAGGCAGAAAATATATTTGATGGAATTATGCCTGAAAATCTCCCTAATCTGAAGATGGAAACAGATATCCAGGTACAGGAAACACAGAGTCCCAAACAAGATGAACCCAAGAACCCAAACAGATCCACACCAAAAGATCTCATCTTTAAAATGACAAAACTTAAAGAGAATTTTAAAGGTAGCAAGAGAAAAAGAGTCACACACAAAGAACCCCCATAGTGGTATCAGCTGATTTTTCAGCAGAAATTTTAAGGCCAGAAAGGAGTGGCATGATATATTTAAAGTGCTGAAAGGAAAAAAAAAAAAACTATAACCAAAAGTATTTTACCTAGCAAGGTTATCACTCAGAGTTGAAGGACAGGTAAAGTTTTCCCCAGACAAGCAAAACTAAAAGAGTGTATCACCACTAAACCAGACTTATAAGAAATGGGTATAAATTGGGAGATTGGGATTGACATATATACACTAATATGTATAAAATAGATAAATAATAAGAACCTGCTATATAAAAAATAAATAAAATGAATTCAAAAATTCAAAAAAAAAAAAAAGAAATGGGTATAGAGGAAATACAATCCAGCAATTCTACTTCTGGATATTTATCTGAAAAAAAATGAAAAAAAAAAACAATTCAAAAAGATATATGTATCCCAATGCATATAGAAGAATTATTATTATTTTTTTTTACTTTTTAAAATTAGGGTATAGTTGCTTTACAATGTTGTATTAGTTTCTGCTATACAACAAAGTGAATCAGCTATAAGCATATATATATTCCCTCCCTCTTGGACCTCCCTCCCACCCTCCCATCCCACCCCTCTAGGTCACCACAGAGCACCAAGCTGAGTTCCCTGTGCTATACCGCAGGTTTCCACTAGCTATCTATTTTACACATGGCAGGGCACATATGTCAATACCAATCTCCCAATTCATCCCAACCCTCCTTCCCCATGACACCAGGTCCACACATCTGTTATCTACATTTGTGTCTCTATTCCTGTCCTGAAAATAAGTTCATCTTTGCCATTTTTCTAGATTCCACATATATGTGTTAATATATGATATTTGTTTTTCTCTTTCTGACTTACTTCATGCTGTACGACAGACTCTAGGTCCATCCATGTCTCTACAAATGACCCAATTTCGTTCCTTTTTATGGATGAGTAATATTCCACTGTATATATGTACCATATCTTCTTTATCCATTCATCTGTCAATGGACATTTAGGTTGCTTCCATGTCCTGGCTATTGTAAATAGTGCTTCAATGAACGTTGGGGTGCATGGGTCTTTTTGAATTATGGTTTTTCTCAGGGTATCTGCCCAGTAGGGGGATTGCTGGGTCATATGGTAGTGCTATTTTTAGTTTTTTAAGGATCTTTCCTTCTGTTCTCCGTAATGGTTGTATCAGTTTACATTCCCACCAATAGTGTAAGAGGATTCCCTTTTCTCCACACCCTCTCCAGCATTTATTGTTTGTAGATTTTTCTGATGATGGCCATTCTGACCAGTGTGAGGTGATACCTCATTGTAGTTCTGATCTGCATTTCTCTAATAATTAGTGATGTTGAGCATCTTTTCATGTGCCTCTTGGCCATCTATATTTCTTCTTTGGAAAAATATCTATTTAGGTCTTCCACCCATTTTTTGAGCTGTTTTTATATTTTGGAGATTAATCCCGTGTTTGGTTTGAAAATAATTTCTCCCATTCTGAGGGTTGTCTTTTTGCCTTGTTTATGGTTTTCTTCTGTGCAAAAGATTTTAAGTTTAATTAGGTCCCATTTGTTTATTTTCATTCCTCTAGGAGGTGGATCAAAAAAGATCTTGCTGTGATTTATGTCAAAGAGTGTTCTTCCTATGTTTTCCTCTAAGAGTTTTATAGTGTCTGGCCTTACATTTAGGTCTTTTATCCATTTCGAGTTTATTTTTGTGTATGGTGTTAGGGAGTGTTCTAATTTCATTATTTTACATGTAGCTGTCCAGTTTTCCCAGCATCACTTCTTCAAGAAACTTTTCTCCATTGTGTATCCTTGCCTGCTTTGTCATAGATTTGGTGAACATAGGTGTGTGGGTTTACCTCTGGGCTTTCTATCCTGTTCCATTGATCTATATTTCTGTTTTTGTGCCAGTACCAAACTGTCTTGATTACTGTAGCTTTGTAGTATAGTCTCAAGACAGGAAGCCTGAATCCCCCAGCTCTGTTTTTTTTCTCAAGATAGCTCTGGTTATTGGGGGTCTTTTGTTTCCATACAAACTGTAAAATTTTTTGTTCTAATTCTGTGAAAAATGCTTTGGTAATTTGATAGGGACTGCACTGAATCTGTAGATTGCTTTGGGTAGTATAGTCATTTTCACAATATTGATTCTTCCAATCCAAGAACATGTATATCTCTCCTTCTGTTTGTGTCATCTTTGATTTCTTTCATCAGTGTCTTATAGTTTTCTGCGTACAGTTCCTTTGCCTCCTTAGGTAGGTTACCAGCTTATTTTTCAGCAGAAACTCTGCAGGCCAGAAGGGAGTGGAAGCATATATTTAAAGTGATGAAAGGGAAAAACCTACAACCAAGATTACTCTACCTAGCAAGGATCTCATTCAGATTCAATGGAGAAATCAAAAGATTTACAGACAAGCAAAAGCTAAGAGAATTCAGCACCACCAAAACCAGCTTTACAGCAAATGCTAAAGGAACTTCTCTATGCAGGAAACACAAGAGAAGAAAAAGACCCACAAAAACAAACCCAAAACAATTAAGAAAATGGTAATAGGAACATACATATCGATAATTACCTTAAATGTAAATTGATTAAATGCTCCAACCAAAAGACACAGACTGGCTGAATGGATACAAAAACAAGACCTGTATATATGCTTTCTACAAGAGACCCACTTCAGACCTAGGGTCACATACAGACTGAAAGTGAGGGGATGGAAAAAGATATTCTATGCAAATGGAAATCAAAAGAAAGCTGGAGTAGCAATACTCATAT
>NC_041220.1:129507517-129530293 GCF_002837175.3 Physeter macrocephalus | reverse complement strand
TTAATTGATATTTATGGGACATTCCATCCAAAAGCAGCAGAATACACTCACTTTCTTCTCAAGTGCACAAGGAACATTCTCCAGGACAGATCACATCTTGGGTCACAAATCAAGCCTCGGTAAATTTAAGAAAAATGAAATCGTATCAAGCATCTTTTCTGACCACAATGCTATAAAATTAGACATCAATTACAGGAAAGAAAAACTGTCAAAAACACAAAAACATGGAGACTAAACAATACGGTACGAAGTAACAACGAGATCACTGAAGAAATCAACAAGTAAATAAAAAAATTCACAGAAACAAATGAAAAGGAAAACACAATGACCCAAAACCTATGGGATGCAGCAAAAGCAGTTCTAAGAGGGAAGATTATTATAACAATTGAATCCTACCTCAGGAAACAAGAAAAATCTCAAATAAACAACCTAACCTTACACTTAAAGCAACTAGAGAAAGAACAAACAAACCCAAAGTTAGTAGAAGAAAAGAAATCATAAAAATCAAATCAGAAATAAAGGAAATAGAAACAAAGAAAACAATAGCAAAAATCAATGAAACTAAAAGCTGGTTCTTTGAGAAGATATACAAAATTGATAAACTTTTAGCCAGACTCATCAAGAAAAAAACAGAGAGGATTCTAGTCAATAAAATTAGAAATGAAAAAGGAGAAATTACAACTGACATTGCAGAAATACAAAGGATCATATGAGACTACTACAAGCAACTATGTGCCAATAAAATGGTCAACCTGGAAGAAATGGACAAATTCTTAGAAAGGAATAACCTTCCAAGACTGAACCATGAAGAAATAGAAAATATAAACAGACCAATCACAAGTAATGAAATTGAAACTGTAATTAGAAACCTTCCAACAAACAAAAGCCCAGGACCAGATGGTTTCACAGGTGAATTCTATCAAACATTTAGAGAAGAGCCAACACCCATCCTTCTCAAACTCTTCCAAAAACTTGTGAGGAGGGAACACTCCCAAGCTCATTCTACAAGGCCACCATCACCCTGATACCAAATCCAGGCAAAGATATCACAGACCAAAAGAAAATTACAGACCAATATCACCAATGAACATAGATTCAAAAATCCTCAACAAAATACTAGCAAACCGGGCTTCCCTGGTGGCGTAGTGGTTGAGAGTCTGCCTGCCGATGCAGGGGACATGGGTTCATGCCCTGGCCTGGGAAGATCCCACATGCCGTGGAGCGGCTGGGCCTGTGAGCCATGGCCGCTGAGCCTGTGTGTCTGGAGCGTGCATGTCCGGAGCCTGTACTCCACAAGGGGAGAGGCCACAGCAGTGAGAGGCCTGCGTACCACACACACACAAAAAATACTAGCAAACCAAATCCAGCAATATATTAAAAGGATCAAACACCAGGATCAAGTGGGATTCATCCCTGGGATGCAAGGATGTTTCAATATTCACAAATCAGTCAGTGTGATACACCACATTAACAACCTAAAGAATAAAAACCATATGATCATCTCAATAGATGCAGAAAAATATTTGACAAAATTCAACACCCATTTGCGATAAAAACTCTCCAGAAAGTGGGCATAGAGGGAACCTACCTCAACATAATAAAGGCCATATACAACAAAATCACAGCAAACATCATACTTAAGGGTGAGAAACTGAAAACATTTCCTCTAAGACCAGGAACGAGACAAGGATGTCCACTCTTGCCATTATTATTCAACATAGTTTTGGAAGTCCTAGCCATGGCAATCAGAGAAGAAACAGAAATAAAAGGAATCCAAATTGGAAAAGAAGTAAAACTGTCACTGTTTGCAGATGACATGATACTATACATACAAAATCCTAAAGCTGCTACCAGAAAACTACTAGAACTCATCAATGAATTTGGTAAAGTTGCAGGATAGAAATTAATGTAGAGAAATCTCTTGCATTCCTATACACTAACAACAAAACATGAGAAAGAGAATTAAAGAAACAACCCAATTTACAATTGCAACAAAAAGAATAAAATACCTGGAAGAATTATTTTCAATAGCCAAGATATGGAAGCAACCTAAGTGCCCATCGACAAATGAATGGATAAAGTATACTACTCAGCCATAAAAACAGGGGAAAAAAGGATGAAATCTTGCCATTTGTGACAACATGGATGGCCCTAGGGGGTATTATGCTTGGTGAAATAAGTCAGACAGAGAAAGACAATAAATGTTTTCATTTATATGTGAAGTCTAAGAAACAAAACAAACAAACAAATATAACAAGGTAGAAACAGACTTACAGATACAGAGAACAAACTACCAGTTCCCACAGGAGAAAGGGGGATGGGGAGGGGCAAAATAGGTGAATTGAATTAAGAGGTACAAACTACCTGTTATAAAATAAGTCACACACACAAATAAAATACTTAGGAATAAACCTGACCAAGGAGATGAAAGACTTATGTTGAGAACTATAAAACATTAGTAAATGAAACTGAAGATGATTCAAAAAAATGGAAAGATATCTCATGCTCTTGGATTGGATGAATTAGTAATGTTACAATGGCCATACTACTCAAAGCAATCTACAGAGTTAATGTGATCCCTATCAAACTACCTTTGACATTTTTCACAGAATTAGAATAATCATAAAATTTATGTGGGACCATAAAAGACCCAGGATTGCCAAATGAATCATTATGAAAAAGAACAAAGCAGGAAGCATAACTCTCCCAGACTTCAGACAATACTACAAAGCTACAGTAATCAAAACAGTGTGTTACTGGCACAAAAACAGACATATGTATCAATGGAACAGAAAAGAGAGCCTGGAAATAAACACACACACCTACGGTCAATAAATCTTCAACAAAGGAGGAAAGAATATACAATGGAGGTGGTGTTGGGAAAGTTGGACAGCCACATATAAATCAATGAAGTTAGAATATTCCCTTACACCATGCAGGAAAATAAACTCAAAATAGCCTAGGGACTTCCCTGGTAGCACAGTTGTTAAGACTCTGCACTCCTAATGCAGGGGGCCCAGGTTTGATCCCTAGTCAGGGATCGAGATCTCACATGCATGCCGCAACTAAGAGTTTACATGCTGCAACAAAGGAGCCCATGTGCCGCAACTAATACACAGTGCAACCAAAAAAAAAAAAAAAAAAATGAGTGCTTTCCCAGATTTCAGCTTTTTAAAAAAATAGCCTAAAGACTTAAATGTAAGGCATGACACCATAAAACTTAGAAGAGAACATAGGCAAAACATTTTCTGACATCAATCTAACCAGTGTTTTCTTAGGTCACTCTCCAAAGGCAATAGAAATTTTAAAATGGGACCTAATCAAACCTACAAGCTTCTGTACAGCAAAGGAAACCATAAACAAAACAAAAAGTCAACTTATGAACTGGCAGAAAATATTTGAAAATGATACAACTGACAAGGGCTTAATTTCCAAAACATACAAATAGCTCATACAATTCAATGACAACAAAATAAAAACAAACAACCCAATAGAAAAATGGGCAGAAGACCTAAACAGACATTTCTCCAAAGAAGACATACAGATGGCCAAGGGCACATGAAAAGATGCTCACCATTGCTAATTATTAGAGAAATGCCAATCAAAATTACAATGAGGTATGCCACCTCACACCTGTCAGAATGACCATCATTAAAAAGTCTACAAATAACAAATACTGGAGAGGGTGTGGAGAAAAGGAAACCCTCCTACACTGTTGGTGGGAATGTAAATTGGTGTAGCGCCTGTAGATAACAGGTTCCTCAAAAGACTATAAGAGTTGCCATATGATCCAGCAATCCCACTCCTAAGCATATATGCAGACAAACTATTATTCAAAAAGATATATGCACCCCAATGTTCATTGCAGCACTATTTATAATAGCCAAGACATGGAAACAACATAAATGTCCATCAACAGATGAATGGATAAAGAAGATGTGGTACATATATACAATGGAACACTACTCAGCCATAAAAAAGAATGAAATAATGCCATTTGCAGCAACATGAGTGTACCTAGAGATTATCATACTAAGTGAAATAAGTCAGAAAGAGAAATACAAATACCCTATGATATCACATGTGTGGAATCCAAAATATGACACAAGTGAACTTATCTATGAAATAGAAACAGACTCACATAGAGAACAGATTTGTGGTTGCCAAGGGGGTATGGGATAGGGGAGGGATGGATTGGGTTTTTGAGATTAGCAGACAGAAACTATTATATATAGAATGGATAACAACAAGGTCCTACTGTATAGCACAGGGAACTATATTCAGTATCCTGTGATAAACCATAATGGAAAAGAATATGAAAAAGAAAGTATATATATATATAACTGAATCACTTTTCTGTACAGTAGAAATTAACATAACATTGTAAATCAACCATACTTTGATAAAATAAATTAAAAAAAATAAGCCACAAGAATGTGATGTACAGAACAGGGAATATAGTTAATATTCTATATTAACTTTGTATGGTGTGTAATCTATAAAAATATGAAATATGTTATACACCTGAAACTATACATCATCTAAAAAAAAAGATGAGCAAGGAGCATGATATCAACTCGAATGAAATCTATTATCTGGGACTATATCAGTCATTCAAACAGATAAACATAAACTTTCAATAGTGAGAATGGTTTTTGAATTGCGTGAGATGAAGATATTAGTTGAGAAATTAGGGTGTTATTGGTGTCAAGGCAAGAAACAAGAAGTTATACAGCAAAAGGTTTCCTTAAATCATGCACCAATTCCAAACATTTTTTTAAGGTTGTAGAGTGAAACTGATAGATATAATCAGCAAAATTCTCTTAACTAAAATTATATAATTAACTCCTACAATTTAAGAGTGTACGAGAGAGCAGAGAGAGAGAGAGGAAAAAAGAAGATAGAAAGATGGGAAATCACAACCATGGAAACAAAGAAAACTAATATATACAATTTCTCACTAATAAATTTGAATGCCTGGTAGAACTGGATTGTTTTCTAGAAAGAAGTCATAAAAGACAATATCATATTATAAAAAATAAAAATTAGATTATCTAAGAAAATTTTGAAAGAGAAATTATCATGTTATAAATTGAGAAAATGTATGGCAGGAACCATGGCTATTTGTTTTTTGTACCTTTTTGAGTAATCTAATAATGCTTTGTATATAGTTAATTTATTCAATAATATTTCTTCAGCACTTATTAAAAACAAGACACTTTAAAAAGTAGGAATGAAGTGAACAGTTTTTATATGATCCTTTCTTTTATGAAGCTTATGGTATAGTGGCATAAAGGGATAATAATTAAATCATTGTCTAAACGCCCAAAGGTAAGTGCTGAGGAGGGAAGCATCAGACAGAGTACTGGTTGTCAGTGGTTTTAGTGCAACAGAATTGAAAAGACTCAATATTGAGTTTACGTCTAAAGGATGTGTAAATATTAACTAGATGAGAAGGGAGAAGAGAGATGTTTCCAAGAAGATGAAACAACGTATGCAATTTCCTTAAGGTAAGAGGGAGGTAGGCAACATCGGAAATGAAAGGGCCTTAGTGGCTGGAGAATAGAGGGTGAGAGGGAGAATTCTATGAGGTGAGGCAAAACAGGGAGTGATGGGAGAAAGCATTTTGTGAAGCGGGTGAGACTTTATCCCAGGGGCTAAGGAAACTTAGTTAAGATGATTATACAAAGAAATGACATAAGTAAGCAGTTTTGTATTCTGAAAAGATGACGCTGACTACAGTGGAAATGCCACAGGAGAAAAGCATGAAAAAAAGGATGTTAATAAACCAAGTAGGAGGTCATTACAATAGCCACTGTGAGAAAGGATGATGGCTTTAGCTTAAGTACAGATATTCAAATTGATAAATTATTGGAGGAGTAAAGATGCTACCTCATGATGGATTCACTGTGCAAGTATGCATGGTAGAGTATGTTAAGAATATTGCCTAGGCTTCTAGTTTCTCCTCTGTACACTGAATAGGCAGTGGAGACCTTCTGCATGATACAAAACTCTAGAAATGACCAGGTTGAGGGAGAAGGAATAGAGTGGTAGATGGTAACTACAACTTGCCTTTAAAATATGCAATTTAGAGATTTTAAATAAGCAGCAGGATAATATTTATTATAAATCTGGCATATCTGAAACCCTGCAGTTATTTCAATCAATATAAAGAAAAGTTTGGAACTTGTAAGAATTTGTTGTGGGGGTATTATTAATTACTTAATTCTAAATCAAATTAATACTTGGATATGAGCAAAATTAAATAGTTCAGACAAGACTGAAATGAAAAATACCTTGTTTGACCCCTTTGTCCTCATCCCCAGTAACACTCCCACAAGGAATCACTTTTAGCTCCCAATTTTGTTTGTTTGTTTGCTTTGAGGTGGTGGGGGGGTAATCAATTAGGTGTTTTCTCAAATATCTCTCAAGTTATCAAATAGTATTATTTTTAAAGTTTTCTGAATTACTTCTGTTTCTTCTGAAGTAATATTTTAATAAGTGTTGCAAACTGTAGTCTTTAAGATTTTCTCAAATTTTGGTGGTCATTTTTTTGCCTTTATATTTAAAATAATGCAACATAAAAGCTAACTATTAACTATTCCTATGGGTTAAGTTTCTTGACTAGTAGTCTTTTTTTTTTTTAAAATACATTTATTTATTTATTTATTTTGGGGTGTGTTGGGTCTTCCTTTCTGTGCGAGGGCTTTCTCTAGTTGCGGTGAGCGGGGAAAAGGGCCTTAGTGGCTGGAGAATAGAGGGTGAGAGGGAGAATTCTATGAGGTGAGGCAAAACAGGGAGTGATGGGAGAAAGCATTTTGTGAAGCGGGTGAGACTTTATCCCAGGGGCTAAGGAAACTTAGTTAAGATGATTATACAAAGAAATGACATAAGTAAGCAGTTTTGTATTCTGAAAAGATGACGCTGACTACAGTGGAAATGCCACAGGAGAAAAGCATGAAAAAAAGGATGTTAATAAACCAAGTAGGAGGTCATTACAATAGCCACTGTGAGAAAGGATGATGGCTTTAGCTTAAGTACAGATATTCAAATTGATAAATTATTGGAGGAGTAAAGATGCTACCTCATGATGGATTCACTGTGCAAGTATGCATGGTAGAGTATGTTAAGAATATTGCCTAGGCTTCTAGTTTCTCCTCTGTACACTGAATAGGCAGTGGAGACCTTCTGCATGATACAAAACTCTAGAAATGACCAGGTTGAGGGAGAAGGAATAGAGTGGTAGATGGTAACTACAACTTGCCTTTAAAATATGCAATTTAGAGATTTTAAATAAGCAGCAGGATAATATTTATTATAAATCTGGCATATCTGAAACCCTGCAGTTATTTCAATCAATATAAAGAAAAGTTTGGAACTTGTAAGAATTTGTTGTGGGGGTATTATTAATTACTTAATTCTAAATCAAATTAATACTTGGATATGAGCAAAATTAAATAGTTCAGACAAGACTGAAATGAAAAATACCTTGTTTGACCCCTTTGTCCTCATCCCCAGTAACACTCCCACAAGGAATCACTTTTAGCTCCCAATTTTGTTTGTTTGTTTGCTTTGAGGTGGTGGGGGGGTAATCAATTAGGTGTTTTCTCAAATATCTCTCAAGTTATCAAATAGTATTATTTTTAAAGTTTTCTGAATTACTTCTGTTTCTTCTGAAGTAATATTTTAATAAGTGTTGCAAACTGTAGTCTTTAAGATTTTCTCAAATTTTGGTGGTCATTTTTTTGCCTTTATATTTAAAATAATGCAACATAAAAGCTAACTATTAACTATTCCTATGGGTTAAGTTTCTTGACTAGTAGTCTTTTTTTTTTTTAAAATACATTTATTTATTTATTTATTTTGGGGTGTGTTGGGTCTTCCTTTCTGTGCGAGGGCTTTCTCTAGTTGCGGTGAGCGGGGACCACTCTTCATCGCGGTGCACGGGCCTCTCACTGTCACGGCCTCTCCCGTCGCAGAGCACAGGCTCCAGATGGGCAGTCTCAGTAGTTGTGGCTCACGGGCCTAGCTGCTCCGCGGCATGTGGGATCTTCCCAGACCAGGGCTCGAACCCATGTCCCCTGCATTGGCAGGCAGATTCTCAACCACTGTGCCACCAGGAAGCCCCTGACTAGTAGTATTCATTTTAGAATAAATGAAAAGGAAGCTGGGCCTTGTATATTTAGCACAAAAGAGCAAAATGCAGATGTTTCGGTCTAGTACCTTAAATCCATATTAGAAACTCTGGTTCTCCCCAGAAAACTCTGTGATCTTTTTTTGTGGGGGGTAGTTCTGGGTAGTTGATACTTGTTGCTGGTTAAGACTGATGGTTAGCTTTTCTTTTGTTTATAGTTTCCTTTGCTGTGCAAAAGCTTTTAAGTTTAATTAGGTCCCATTTGATTGTTTTTATTTTCATTACTCTAGGAGGTGAATCAAAAGAGAGCTTGTTGTGATTTATGTCAGAGAGTGTTCTGCCTATGTTTTGCTTTAAGAGTTTTATAGTATCCCGTCTTACATTTAGGGCTTTAGTCCATTTTGAGTTTATTTTTGTGTATCATGTTGGAGAATGTTCTAATTTCATTCTTTTACATGTAGCTGTCCAGTTTTCCCAGCACCACTTATTGAAGAGACTGTCTTTTCTCCATTGTATATTCTTGCTCCTTTGTCATAGATTAGGTGACCATAGGTGTGTGGGTATATCTTACTTTCTACACTGTTCCATTGATCTATATTTCTCTTTTTGTGCCAGTACCATACTGTTTTGGTTACTGTAGCTTTGTAGAATAGTCTGAAGTCAGGGAGCCTGATTCCTCCTCCTCCATTTTTTCTTTCTCAAGATAACCCACAGAATGGGAGAAACTATTTGCAAATGAAGCGACTGACAAGGGATCAACTTCCAAAAGATACAAACAGCTCATGCAGCTCAATATCAAAAAGACCAAACAATCCAATCAAGCAATGGGCAGAAGATCTAAACAGACCCAAAGAAGACATACAGATAGCCAAAAAGCACATGAAAAGATGCTCCACATCACTAATTATTAGAGAAATGCAAATCAAAACTACAATGAGGTATCACCTCACACTGGTTAGAATGGCCAATATAAAAAAATCTACAAACAATAAATGCTGGAGAGGGTGTGGAGAAAAGGAAACCCTCCTACACTGTTGGTGGGAATGTAAATTCGTACAGCCACTATGGAGAACAGTATGGAGTTTCCTTAAAATACTAAAAACAGAGCTACCATATGATCAAGCAATCCCACTCCTGGGCACATATCTGGAGAAAACCATATTTTGAAAAGATACATGCACCTCAATGTTCATCACAGCACTATTTACAATAGTCAGGACATGGAAGCAACCTAAATGTCCATCGACAGAGGAATGGATAAAGAATATGTGGTACATATATACAATGAAATATTACTCAGCCATTAAAAAGAATGAAATAATGCCATTTGCAGCAACATGGATGGACCTAGAGATGGTCAGACTGAATGAAATGTCAGAAGGAGAAAGATAAATATCATATGATATTGCTTACATGTGGAATCTAAAATAATGGTACAAATGAAACTATTTACCAAACAGAAATAGAGTCACAGATGTAAAAAACAAACTTATGGTTACCAAGGGGGAAAGAAGGGATAAATTGGGAGATTGGGATTGACATATACACACGACTGTATATAAAACAGATAACTAATAAGTACCTACTGTATAGCACAGGGAACTCTACTCAATACTCTGTAATGATCTATATGGGAATAGAATCTAAAAAAGAGTGGATATACATATATGTATAACTGTTTCACTTTGCTGTACAGCAGAAACTTGATACAACATTGTAAATCAACTATACTCCCACAAAAATTTAAAAAAAAAAAAGAATGATGGCTAATTTTGGGGTGGGTAGTGAGATGTGTCAACTGTTCCATTTACAAAACTTGAATTAATCCCTATGCTTTCAGATCCATTAATTCACTTCAACCACCCATCACATATAACATTTCTGAGTCAAAGGCAATTCAGGGAAAAAATAAAGTCATTTAGAGATTTGCCTGGACAGATTGTTTATGAGTCATGGTCTTTTCTACCTCTTAATTTTGGTCCCCTTAGAACTTTCTTTCAATTATCATACCTCCATTCTCTTTCTATATGCCTCTATTTTTTTCTATATTAATGAAAAAAAATTCTCCCTCAGTAGTTGACTCATATTCAGTTCTTTACCTGGTTGTGGTTTTAATTTATATAGTTACCATTTTTATTAACTTCTATCACTTTGAGTTTCATATGAAAGAAGAGATAATGTGCATGCTGGTTTGAATCATACATATTAATGTTATATTTATTGACATAGCTTATTTTAATTTTTTCATTATTTTGAAAAGGAGTTAATTATAATAAAAGTACATTTCGGAAAATAAAGTTTTAATTTTTTGTATGGAAAATCTCTCAAAGCCCAGAACACAAAACAGTTTATATGGGAATAATCTAGGGATCTTATATTATGTATCTATATAATTCCAATTCCTGGTCCTTTACCTGACATACAGTAGGCACTCAATAAATATTTATTGGATAAATGAAAATATATGGAAATTTTATTTTGAAAATGTTTTAAAACGTCTTTTATGTCACAATGCACACTCTTCCCTTAATTAAATCTTATGCAGTCTCAGAAGTCTGGAGCTGTTTAACAGAGGTAATTCCAGTAATGTACCTAAATAAGGTGAAAGCCTTAAGGTCAAAATGTGCATTTTCATTTTTCAAAATTCTTCCATCAACCCTAAGTACAGAGAAACTCACATAGCAAAGTTTTACAAAAGATATTTCCAATAAAGAAAAGCTGTGGGATTATGCAAAAGAGATTTTTCTACTAAATGGGATCAGAAGAAGCTTAAAATTAAACTTTCCATTTAACAAGAACAATGTAACTGAAGACATGGTTTTAAAAATCCATTAAGTCACGTTGGAAAAAGGCAGTAAACACAGCTTCTGGAGACTAGAGAATTCCATTTGACAATCTATATCATTAGTGATAGTATTTCCACTAAATTACATATATTTGTACCCTGTTCTACAGACTTTCTTACAAAACATGTTTTACACAGAATTGTTCTGCTTTACTCCTAAGCATATGCTGGAAAGGATTTGCTGTAAAAATGAATTCTCTTACCTATAGCAATTTACATTGGAAGAAGAAGTCACTTATGTCAGCATCACTTAAAATGCAATTTATTTTTTTATTGTTTCATTGAAGTGAGGTTCATTACAGTAATGTTACTATATTAGGAACTTCAAAACATCAGAAAGAAAATGATTGGGAAATTGTCAGCAAACACTGCATTATTCTTAATTACAGAAATGGCAAGATATGCTACTGATATATTCCTATTTCTTTCCTTTTTTAATGGTGAGAATAATTGATGATCCTTATATTAAAGCAAGTTAGCATTTCATATGTGACTTTTCAAATCAGGTCACCTGGATTAGGGGCATTTTTTTCCATAAAGCAGAATCTGATTGTCTTAGCAATCCTTTTTAACCAGAGCTTTTGTGTAAATGATTTGTCAACTCACAACTAGATGACTTTCAATAACACTAACGATATTTAAACTTGTCTTAATTTAATCACAAAATTTTGTAAGGTGGTAAATGTTTTAAATTCTTGTTGCCTTGTCTGTGGTCGGAGTGAAAATTCCCAATATATTATTTACATATATTGCGCACTGTAAAACTTACTTTCACATGATAAAAGTCCTAAAGTTTTACATTAGTCATTTTTTTGCAAATAAAAATGCGTTTTTCAAAAGTTCTATTTCTGGCACTCAAGTGTAATTTCTGTGTGATATAAAAGAGTCCACTATGTTGACTTGGCAGAAGATTAAGACATTGATGGTGGGGGTTTCTTAATACAGCTTTGAAATTTCATGAAGGCCAACATATGGTGGCATATTTTCCTTCACAACCTGAGCAGCGTATGGATATTAACTATAAAAATAATTATTTTATTTAGACCTACATCATCTTTTCCCATGCAATAAGACCACGGGCAAGGAAAATAAACCATGAATGGTAAGCATTAGACCTTACATAGAAATAAGAACTCAACGTGATATTCAACTATTGTTGGTTGTGTTCAAAGACTTGTTGGTTGTGGATCAAAAACAAAAAAACTGCCAGGAAATGAAATAATTATCCTGCAGTTTAATGAAAGTTTCTTATTTCTTCCTATTTTCAATTAAAGTTCACATTTATTCTATAACATTAATATTGACGTATATCTAATTTAAGAACAAATATGTCTGTGGTTCTTATGCCCTTTGAAATAATAGTCATTTTATTTATGTAATAGTATTTTTGTAATGTCTTAATGGGAGACAACTTCTATCTCATAGGGTATTTGATATCATATATGAATAATAAGTGTATATATTAGAAAGTTATTTTATGTTGATGAGATATGATATATTATCTATGTTCTTACATAATTTTATTAGTAGTCATGGAAACTATTCTTCATTCTTGTAACATAATTCCTTTTTATATTTTTTATTCAGGTCAAATATAAGTACTAAGTTAAAAGAATTGGCTCATTGATTAGTAATGAACTACTGACAATTTCTCATACTACATGAGTCAATTATGGCCCTAAACATTTACTAATTTAATTAAAAATAAAAGAGTGAAAAGGATTGGTTTTCTCATAAATGTCACTAAAATAAAACACATAAAATATAGATAGGGGCTTCCCTGGTGGCGCAGTGGTTGCGCGTCCGCCTGCCGATGCAGGGGAACCGGGTTCGTGCCCCGGTCTGGGAGGATCCCACATGCCGCGGAGCGGCTGGGCCCGTGAGCCATGGCCACTGAGCCTGCGCGTCCGGAGCCTGTGCTCCGCAAAGGGAGAGGCCACAACAGAGGGAGGCCCGCATACCACACACACACACACAAAATATATATATATATAGATAGTATTACCCATCATAATCTTATCCTGCAGTATTACTTTCTGATGAGTACTCAGTAATTTTTCCAGTGTAAACTTAGCCTTCAAAGAATTTTGGATACTTGATTGCATCCAAGAAAAGCAACTAAGTGTCAAGATATTTTATATATTGAGCCAAAGATAAGAAATACACATGTATATGGTATACAGTCAGTACCTAATTAGGGCTCTGCCTTCATCACCAATACTATATATGCAGAGTTGAGTTGAAATTACCAGGTGCTATATATTTAATTTAAACACATAGTATGGCCAATAAAAGGGGAATCAATGAGCTGAGGTAATTTAGGAAGGGTTCTTGGAACAAGTAGACTGACCATGAAAAAGAAAACAAATGGATAACATTTATGGATATTAATATAGTATTTATTCTTCAGAACTACATAAATTGATATTATTATTATCCTATTTAAAGATGGAGAAAATGAGGCACAGAGAGGTTAAATAATTTTCCAAAATAATATAGTGTTTGTCTTAGTCAGTTTGGGCTGTTATAACAAACTACCATAAACTGGGTAGTTTATAAACACCAGAAATTTCTCACAGTTCTAGAATACTGAGAAGTCCAAGATCAAAGAATCAACAGATTCAGTGTCTGGTGAGGGCCTGCTTCCTTGTTCACAGATAGCTATTTTCTTGCTCTTTCCTCATATAGTGGAAAGTGCCAAGGGAGCTCTTTGGGGTATCTTTTATATAAGGGCATTAATCCATTCATAAGGGCTCCACCCTCATGCCCTAATCACCTCCCAAAAGCCCCCCTCCTAATACCATCACATGTGCAGTAGGATTTCAAGTTGAATTTTGCAGGGACATAAACATTTAGCTCCTAACAATACTGAAATATTAAACCCCAGCACTATAGTTCCAATCTATACTGCCTCTCAAGCACTTAGAGTAAGCACATCTTGTAGCCCATAGTTATCTCAATCCTATCTGATATGCCCCATGAGTAAGAGAGACATAGATGGTCTTTACAAGGATCATTTTTCGATTCCACATATAAGTGATATCATACAGCATTTGCCTTTCTGACTTATTTCAATTAGCATAATGCCCTCCAAGTACATCCAGGTTGCTGCAAAGGGCAAAATTTCAATTTTTTTTAATGGCCGAGTAGTATTCGTTGTGTATGTGTGTGTATATATATATATATATATATAGAACATCTTCTTTATCCATCCATCTGTTGATGGACATTTAGGTTGCTTCCATATCTTGGCAATTGTAAATAATGCTGCTATGAACATTGAGATGCATGTATCTTTTAGAATTAGTGGTTTTTTTGGACATATTGCTGGGTCATATGGTAATTCTATTTTTAGTTTTTTGAGAAACCTCCATACTGTTTTCCACAGTGGCTGCACCAATTTACTTTCCCACCAACAGTGTACGAGGGTTCCCTTTTCTCCACATCATAACTAACATTTGTTATTTGTGCTCTTTTTGATGATAGCCATTCTGATGGAGGTGAGGTGATATCTCATTGTTGTTTTGATTTGCTTTTCCCTGATGATTAGCGATATTGAGCATCTTTTCATGTGCCTGTTGGCCATCTGCGTTTCCTCTTTGGAAAAATGTCTATTCAATTCTTCTGCCCATTTTATAATTGGGTTGTTTTTTTTTTTGATGTTGAGGTGTATGAGATATTTATAGATGTTAAATAGTAACCCTTATCAGTCATATCATTTGCAAATATTTTCTCCCATTCAGTAGAACTAGTGAACATAACAAAAAGAAGCAGACTCACACATATAGAGAACAAACTAGTGGTTACCAATGGGGAGAGGGAAGGGAAGAGGGGCAATATAGGGGTAGGGGATTAAGAAGTGCAAACTATTAGGTGTAAAATAAGCTACAAGGATATATGTATAGCATGAGTAAAATACCAAATATTTTAGAAAAACTATAATGGAGTATAACCTTAAAAAATTGTGAATCACTATATTGTACACCTGTAATTTATGTAATATTATAAATCAACTGTACTTCAATAAAAAAAGGGTGTGTGTGTCTGGGATGTGTGTTGTGTGTGTGTTTCATTAGAAATTATTCCCAAATGTAAGTTGGTGCAGCCAGTGTGGAAAACAGTATGGAGGTTCCTCAGAAAGCTAAAATTGAATTAACATATGATCCAGCAATCCCACCCAGGGGCATGTATCTGGACATAACTGTAATTCATAAAGACAAATGAACCCCTATGTTCATAGCAGCACTATTCACAATTGCCAAGACTTGGAAACAGCATAAATGTCCATCAACAGATGAATGGATAAAGAAGATGTGGTATATATATACAGTGGAATACTACTCAGCCATAAAAAAGAATGAAATAATGCCATTTGCAGCAACATGAATGTACCTAGAGATTATCATACTAAGTGAAGTAAGTCAGAAAGAGAAATACAAATATAATATGATATCACTTTTTTGTGGAATATAAATATGTCACAAATGAACTCATCTATGAAACAGAAACAGAATCACAGACATAGAGAACAGACTGGTGGTTGCCAAGAAAGAGAGGTTGGGGGGGAGGGATGGAGTTGGAGGTAGGGGTTAGCAAATATAAGCTTTTATATATAGAATGGATAAGGAAGGTCCTACAAATATATAGCACAGAGAACTGTATTCAATATCCTATGATAAACCATAATGGAAGAGAATATAAAAAAAGAATGTACACATAGTTATAACTGAATCACTTTGCTATACAGAATTAACTCAACATTGTAAATCAACTATACTTAAATTTAAAAAAATTATTCCCAAGACTTCTGGATTGTAGTGTCATTTTATTTTATTTTAAATTTATTTATTTATTTTATTTATGTTGTTTTTGGCTGCATTGGGTCTTCGTTGCTGTGTGCGGGCTTTCTCTGGTTGCAGCGAGCAGGGCTACTCTTCATTGCGGTGCGTGGGCTTCTCATTGCAGTGTCTTCTCTTGCTGTGTAGCATGGGCTCTGGGCATGCAGGCTTCAGTAGTTGCAGCACACAGGCTCAGTAGTTGTGGCTCGTGGGCTCTAGAGTGCAGGCTCAGTAGTTCTGGTGTACAGGCTTAGTTGCTCCACAGCATGTGGGATCTTCCCGGACCAGGGCTTAAACCGGTGTCCTCTGCATTGGTAGATGAATTCTTAACCACTGCACCACCAGGGAAGCCCATGTAGTATCCTTTTATATAAATTCTAATGAAAACTTTTGCTGAGTCTTGCATTAGTTAATAAAAGACAGTAACATAGTAACACACTTATTTTAGAAGTAAATTTTTACAAAGAGCCTTGATTGCATTTATGAAGTTGCAAGCTTACTTGTTATATTTTATTCAGGATGAATGAAATTTCATAAACAATAATAAATAATTAAATTTGCAATAAAAAATGTTTTATACAGAAAATAGCTTCAATACAAATTGAACTCTATCCTAATACAAAATAATCATCTTCAAAAATTGTTCTAAAAAAATTGTGTTAGTACTTAACTTCAAAATATTTTTATCAATGACTACAACTTAAAATAATGTATCGAATTTTGTAAAACAAGGAGGTATAAATTAGTAATGTGGAAACATTTATTTACTAGTCAGGTAATAAATATCTAAGTGAAATGAAGTGCATGTCTCATCTATACTCATAATGTTTATTAATCCATTTGTCAAAATATTCTTCTTGCAAAGAATTCCAATGAAGAGCAGAATACATAAAAACACCTACATATAACTTAAATGTTAAGATTATGTATGTGGTAGAATTCTATTTACAATTCCAGCTTTGCATCCTACAAAGGAGAGGGTGGGATGAGAATTTGGGACTTCTAATAACTGATACCTATATGCTGATTTTTAGACTGCAGCTGGAATACATATATTAGTCCATCAATTTCTTTGCAGGAAACTGGAATACATATTCAAGATATCTTAAGCAAAGAAAGATTTAACACAGGGATTTTGATGCGATCAAATTATTTGGAGGGTTGGTAGAAGATAAGTTGAATGGTTGTTATTTGATTATTAAATCCTAGCTGCAGTGCCATCCAGAGGTGAGATGCAAAATAATACCCCCAAATAGCATAGATGATATAGTCAGTTTTGGACAATGTGATTACCCAAAAACGCTAAGTGACCCAACCAGTAGATATTAATTTAACATCTATATAACAAGGTATTATCCAAAGTGATCTAGAGATATGATTTATGATTGATGATGAAGACAGAAAATACTTATAATAAAGTGATTGCAATGTGACAGATACAGTTCATTACATGAACCATTTTATTTAATCCTCACAACCACCCTATGAAGCAGACTAATATTGTTCTTATTTTATATCATAGATAGAAAACTGAAACAGAGCATTAGTGGAGTTCCCCAAACCACAGGCTAGTAAATGGTATAAATTAAAACTCAGGCACTGTCCTCTACTAGATTCTACATGCAGAAATAAGAAAGACATAAATTAAATAAAAATACACAAGTTACTTAAATCCTTTGAGAGAGAGAGAGAGAAGATAGAACTACCATGGACATATGTCACTCTATAAATGAAACTCCAGAGACAAGAGAAGGGCGTGGCAGGTCCCTACCTTGGAAAAGCATAACTGAAATTGAGCAGATACCTCTGACTGATGCTAAATCTCCAATGTCACATAGCTAGTACATAAGAAGTTATAAAATTAAATTTAGATCTAGAGGATTCTAGAGTTTTGCCATTTAATATTACACATCTCAACAATATGGCAATAATAAAGAAATAAATAGTTTTGAGGGATCCATGGATAAATTTGCTAAGCTACAATAAAAATTTTATGGGAATTTCCTGTTTTCAAAAAATATTGCAAAATTACAGTAATTTTAAAAGTATGATACTAAAAAAGTATTTTAAAAAGGTATGATACTGGCATAAAGACAGTTATTTAGACCAACGGAATAGAATATAAAGCTCAGAAATAAACCCACACATAAAGTGTCAACTGATCTTCAAAAAAGGTGCCAAGAATATACAATGGGGAAAGGATAGTCTCTTCAACAAATGATTTTGGGAAAACTGGATAGCCACATGGTACAGCATGAAACTGGACCCCTCTCTTATACCATATACAAAAATGAACTCAAAATGGATCAAAGACTTAAACATAAGACATGAAACTGTAAAACTCCTAGAAGATAACACAGGTGAAAGACTTCTTGACACTAGCCCTGGCAATAATTTATTGAATATAACACCCAAAGCACAGGCAACAGAAGCAAAAATAGACAATTGTGACTATATCAAACTAAAATCTCTGCAAAGCAAAGGATGCAATCAACAGAATGTAAAGGAAGTTTCTGAATGGTAGAAAATGTTTGCAAACCATATATCTATTAAAGGGTTGATATCCAAAATACATAAGGAACTCCTACATCTCAATAGCATTAAGAAAAACCCCACAAAAACAAATAACCGAATAAAAGAATGGGCTAAGGATTTGCAAAGATATTTCTCCAAAGACAAACAAGTGGCCAAAGGTGTATGAAAAGGTGCTTAATATCACTAATCATCAAATTCAAAACAAAAACAAAGTATCACCTAAAATCAAACTATAATGAGTTATCAGCCCATACCTGTCAGGATGGTTACTGAAAAAAAGAAAGACAAAAACTGTTGGTAAGGATGTGGATAAATTGGAACCTTTGTACACTGCTGGGGATGTAAAATGGTACAGCTGCTCTATCTCCAAATATTAAAAATAGATCTACCATATGATTCAGTATTCCCACTTCTGGGTAAATATCCAAAAGAACTGAAATCAGGATTTCAAAGAAGTACCTGCACTCTATGTTCACTGCAGCCTTATTCACAACTGCCAAGATATGGAAAAAACCTAAGTGTCCACTGACTGATGAATGGATAAAGAAAACTGTGATATATACATAAAATGCGAAATTATTCATCCTTAAAAAAGAAGGAAATCTTCTTTGCAACAACACTGATTAACCTGGAAGACATTTTACTAGCTGAAAAAAGCCAGTCACAGAAGGACAAATACTGCACGATTCCACTTACGAGGTATCTGAAATAGTCAAACTTATAGAAACACAGAGTGAAATGGTGACTTCCCAGTTAGGAAGGGGAAAGTAAGAGTTGTTCAATGGGTATAAAGTTTCAGTTATATAAGATGAACAAGTTCCAGGAATCTATGGTAAAATATAGTGCCTACAGCTAACTATTCAGTATTGCATACTTAAAAAACTGTTAAGAAGGTCAAGCTCATGTTAAATGTCTTTACCACCAATAAAGCACAAACAAAAAACAAAACAAATAAAAGAGTAAACAAACAAAAAACCAAAAAGGCAAGGTAAAACTTCTTGAGGTGATGTATATGTTTATTACCTTGCTTGTGACTATGGTTTTGTAAATGTATGCATGTCTCCAAACCCATCCAACTGATATTTAATATATGTGCAGTATTTTTGTATATCAATTATACCTCAACAAAATAACATAGGGAGATTACTTAAAGAAAACTAATAAATTTTATATTTTGTAATATAACCTTATTTATGGTGGTACAATATTTTACAATTTACTGTGGCCACTGGTAACAACAGAACTAAATCTGGACTTCTCAACGTAACAGTCAATATCTTCATTCAATCAACCTTACATTTCTAAACCTTACTACCTCTAAATCAAACTTGCATTTATCCAGTCATATATCAGTTCTCCACATCATCAAGGATATTTTCTTATTTTTCCCTCAATATGCTAAACTCACATTTTTCACACATTTGTAATTGTTATGGATTCTTTTGGTTAACATGATTTAGGAACCATTATGTATTCATCTCTCACAATATGCCTATTATAAAGTAAACATCCACTAATCATTTGTTTAAAAAAATTGCAAGAACAATGTATTATATTCCCCATGAATTTCAATATTACAGTCATCTACTACTTATGCTGAATTTTCTTCAAATTTATATTTGTTGTCTAAATCACATAAAGAGCCTTAGAATTTACCATAATGTTAGAGAATGAAGCAGCTAGGCTTCAGGAAAACTAGTGCAGAAATTGATAGATACTAGAGTTTGAAATAAGTTTGCAGCCTTGTCTAAAACTTATTGGTGGTAGAGACCTTCAAGATGGCAGAGGAGTAAGATGTGGAGATCACCTTCCTCCCCACAAAAACATTAGAAATACATCTACATGTGGAACAACTCCTGCAGAACACCTACTGAACGCTGGCAGAAGACCTCAGACGTCCCAAAAGGCAAGAAACTCCCCACGTACCTGGGTAGGGCAAAAGAAAAAAGAATAAACAGAGACAAAAGAATAGGGATGGGACCTGCACCAGTTGGAGGGAGCTGTGAAGGAGGAAAGGTTTCCACACACTACGAAGCCCCTTCAGGGGTGGAGACTGCGGTGGTAGAGGGGGGAGCTTCGGAGTAACGGAGGAGAGCACAGCCACAGGAGTGCGGAGGGCAAAGCAGAGAGATTCCCGCACAGAGGATCAGTGCCGACCAGCACTCACCAGCCCGAGAGGCTTGTCTGCTCACCCGCCGGGGCGGGCGGGGGCTGGGAGCTGAGGATCGGGATTCGGAGGTCGGATCCCAGGGAGAGGACTGGGGTTGGCGGCGTGAACACAGCCTGAAAGGGTTAGTGCACCACGGCTAGCTGGGAGGGAGTCCAGGAAAAGGTCTGGACCTACCTAACAGGCATGAGACAATTATTTCGGGGTGCGTGAGGAGAGGGGATTCAGAGCACCACCTAAATGAGCTCCAGAGATGGGCGCAAGCTGCAGCTATCAACACAGACCCCAGGGACGGGCATGAGACGCTAAGGCTGCTGCTGCAGCCACCAAAAAGCCAGTGTGCAAGCACAGGTCACTATCCACACCTCCCCTCCTGGGAGCCTGTGCAGCCCACCACTGCCAGGGTCCTGTGATCCAGGGACAACTTCCCAGGGAGAACACACAGTGCGCCTCAGGTTGGTGCAACGTCATGCTGGCCTCTGCCGCTGCAGGCTCGCGCCTCATCCATACCCCTCCCTCTCCCTGGCCTGAGTGAGCCAGAGCCCCCAATCAGCTGCTCCTTTAACCCTGTTCTGTCTAAGCAAAGAAAAGATGTCCTCAGGTGACCTACATGCAGAAGTGGGGCCAAATCCAAAGCTGAACCCCAGGAGCTGTGTGAACAAAGAAGAGAAAGGGAAATCGCTCCCAGCAGCCTCAGGAGCAGCGGATTAAATCTCCACAATCAACTTGATGTACCCTGTATCTGTGGAATACCTGAATAGAAAACGAATCATCCCAAAATTGGGGCGGTGGACTTTGGGAGCAACTCTAGGCTTCGGGTTTGCTGTATGTGGCTGACTGGTTTCTGGTTTTATGTTTACCTTAGTTTATTAGTTAGAGTTTATTATCATTGGTAGATTTATTTATTGATTTGGTTACTCTCTTTCGTTTTATATACAGATATATATATATATTCTTTTTTCCTTTCTTTTTGTGAGTGTGTATGTGTATGCTTTGTTCTGTGATTTTGTCTGTATAGCTTTCTTTTACCATTTGTCCTAGGGTCTGTCCGTTTTTTTGTTTTTTGTGTGTTTTTTTAGCATAGTTTTTAGCACTTGTTATCATTGGTGGATTTGTTTTTGGTTTGGTTGCTCTATTCTTTCTTTCTTTTTCTTATATTACTTTAATTTTTTTCATTTTTAATAATTCTTTATCTTTTATTTTAATAACTTTTTCTTTCTCTTTCTTTCCTCCCTCCCTCCCTCCATTTTTTTTTCTTTCTTTCTTTTTCTTTCTTTCTCTCTCTCCCTTTCTTTCTTTCTCCCTTTTCTTCTGAGCTGTGTGGCTGACGGGGTTTTTGTGTCAGGCCTGTGCCTCTGAGGAGGAAGAGCGTAGTTCAGGATATTGGTCCACCAGAGACCTCCCGGCTCCATATAATATCAAATGGCAAAAGCTCTCCCAGAGATCTCCATCTCAATGCTAAGACCCAGCTCCACTAAAGGACCAGCAAGCTTCAGTGCTGGACACCCTATGGCAAACAGCTAGCAAGACAGGGACACAACCCCACCCATTAGCAGAGAGGCTGCCTAAAATCATAATAAGGTCACAGACACCACAAAACACACCACCGGATGTAGTCCTGCCCACAAGAAAGAGAAGATCCAGCCTCATCCACCAGAACACAGGCACCAATCCCCTCAATCAGGAAGCCTACACAACCCACTGAATCAACCTTACCCACTGGAGGCAGACACCAAAAACAACAGGAACCACAAACCTGCAGCCTATGAAACAGAGACCCCAAATGCAGTAAGTTAAGCAAAATGAGAAGACAGAGAAACACACAGCAGATGTAGGAGCAAGGTCAAAACCCTTTATTCGGTAGACAGTCTACCTGAAAAAGAATTCAGAGTAATAATGGTAAAGATGATCCAAAATCTTGGAAACAGAATGCAGAAAATTCAAGTAACCTTCAACAAGAACCTTGAAGAATGAAAGACCAAATAAACGATGATGAACAGCACAATAAATGAAATTTAAAATTCTTTAGAAGGAATCAATAGCAGAATAACTGAGGCAGAAGTATGGATAAGTGACCTGGAAGATAAAATAGTGGAAATAACTACTGCAGAGCACAATAAAGAAAAAAGAATGAGAAGAATTGAGGACACTCAGAGACATCTGGGACAACATTAAATGCACCCAACATTTGAATTACAGGGGTCCCAGAAGAAGAAGAGAAAAAGAAAGGGACTGAGAAAATATTTGAAGAGATTAT
>NC_041220.1:129496718-129503610 GCF_002837175.3 Physeter macrocephalus | reverse complement strand
GGACTGGGGTTGGCGGCGTGAACACAGCCTGAAAGGGTTAGTGCACCACGGCTAGCTGGGAGGGAGTCCAGGAAAAGGTCTGGACCTACCTAACAGGCATGAGACAATTATTTCGGGGTGCGTGAGGAGAGGGGATTCAGAGCACCACCTAAATGAGCTCCAGAGATGGGCGCAAGCTGCAGCTATCAACACAGACCCCAGGGACGGGCATGAGACGCTAAGGCTGCTGCTGCAGCCACCAAAAAGCCAGTGTGCAAGCACAGGTCACTATCCACACCTCCCCTCCTGGGAGCCTGTGCAGCCCACCACTGCCAGGGTCCTGTGATCCAGGGACAACTTCCCAGGGAGAACACACAGTGCGCCTCAGGTTGGTGCAACGTCATGCTGGCCTCTGCCGCTGCAGGCTCGCGCCTCATCCATACCCCTCCCTCTCCCTGGCCTGAGTGAGCCAGAGCCCCCAATCAGCTGCTCCTTTAACCCTGTTCTGTCTAAGCAAAGAAAAGATGTCCTCAGGTGACCTACATGCAGAAGTGGGGCCAAATCCAAAGCTGAACCCCAGGAGCTGTGTGAACAAAGAAGAGAAAGGGAAATCGCTCCCAGCAGCCTCAGGAGCAGCGGATTAAATCTCCACAATCAACTTGATGTACCCTGTATCTGTGGAATACCTGAATAGAAAACGAATCATCCCAAAATTGGGGCGGTGGACTTTGGGAGCAACTCTAGGCTTCGGGTT
Organism: Physeter macrocephalus; assembly: GCF_002837175.3. Classification (NCBI taxonomy): domain Eukaryota; kingdom Metazoa; phylum Chordata; class Mammalia; order Artiodactyla; family Physeteridae; genus Physeter; species Physeter macrocephalus. The sequence goes on along the minus strand of NC_041220.1, from coordinate 129,502,877 downwards.
TGCTGTATGTGGCTGACTGGTTTCTGGTTTTATGTTTACCTTAGTTTATTAGTTAGAGTTTATTATCATTGGTAGATTTATTTATTGATTTGGTTACTCTCTTTCGTTTTATATACAGATATATATATATATTCTTTTTTCCTTTCTTTTTGTGAGTGTGTATGTGTATGCTTTGTTCTGTGATTTTGTCTGTATAGCTTTCTTTTACCATTTGTCCTAGGGTCTGTCCGTTTTTTTGTTTTTTGTGTGTTTTTTTAGCATAGTTTTTAGCACTTGTTATCATTGGTGGATTTGTTTTTGGTTTGGTTGCTCTATTCTTTCTTTCTTTTTCTTATATTACTTTAATTTTTTTCATTTTTAATAATTCTTTATCTTTTATTTTAATAACTTTTTCTTTCTCTTTCTTTCCTCCCTCCCTCCCTCCATTTTTTTTTCTTTCTTTCTTTTTCTTTCTTTCTCTCTCTCCCTTTCTTTCTTTCTCCCTTTTCTTCTGAGCTGTGTGGCTGACGGGGTTTTTGTGTCAGGCCTGTGCCTCTGAGGAGGAAGAGCGTAGTTCAGGATATTGGTCCACCAGAGACCTCCCGGCTCCATATAATATCAAATGGCAAAAGCTCTCCCAGAGATCTCCATCTCAATGCTAAGACCCAGCTCCACTAAAGGACCAGCAAGCTTCAGTGCTGGACACCCTATGGCAAACAGCTAGCAAGACAGGGACACAACCCCACCCATTAGCAGAGAGGCTGCCTAAAATCATAATAAGGTCACAGACACCACAAAACACACCACCGGATGTAGTCCTGCCCACAAGAAAGAGAAGATCCAGCCTCATCCACCAGAACACAGGCACCAATCCCCTCAATCAGGAAGCCTACACAACCCACTGAATCAACCTTACCCACTGGAGGCAGACACCAAAAACAACAGGAACCACAAACCTGCAGCCTATGAAACAGAGACCCCAAATGCAGTAAGTTAAGCAAAATGAGAAGACAGAGAAACACACAGCAGATGTAGGAGCAAGGTCAAAACCCTTTATTCGGTAGACAGTCTACCTGAAAAAGAATTCAGAGTAATAATGGTAAAGATGATCCAAAATCTTGGAAACAGAATGCAGAAAATTCAAGTAACCTTCAACAAGAACCTTGAAGAATGAAAGACCAAATAAACGATGATGAACAGCACAATAAATGAAATTTAAAATTCTTTAGAAGGAATCAATAGCAGAATAACTGAGGCAGAAGTATGGATAAGTGACCTGGAAGATAAAATAGTGGAAATAACTACTGCAGAGCACAATAAAGAAAAAAGAATGAGAAGAATTGAGGACACTCAGAGACATCTGGGACAACATTAAATGCACCCAACATTTGAATTACAGGGGTCCCAGAAGAAGAAGAGAAAAAGAAAGGGACTGAGAAAATATTTGAAGAGATTATTGTTGAAAACTTCCATAATATGGGAAAGGAAATAGTCAATCAAGTCCAAGAAGCACAGAGAGTCCCATGTAGGATAAATCCAAGGAGAAGCATGGCAAGACACATATTAATCAAACTATCAAAAATTAAATACAAAGAAAAAAATATTAAAAGCAACAAGGGAAAAGAAAATAACATACAACGTAATCCCTATAAGGTTAACAGCTCATCTTTCAGCAGAAACTCTGCAAGCCAGAAGGGAGTCTGTATATGGCTAATAGAACGCTCCTGGATTTTTGGCCCAAATTCTGGCTTATATGCCATTTTCCTTACCAACAATTACTGTAACTATATTAGGTTTGCCTTGGACAGTATTTTGAATCAATGGCTAAATTGGAAGGCCATTTTTGTTCATTACCTAAGTTGAAATTTGTACTTTCTATAACACGTGTAAAATTAAAGAAAAACAAAAATTTCAACTTTAAGGAGAGGACTGTGGGAATAGACCACTCTATTATAGACCACCCTATTATAGTGTAGGCTACAGAGGGCTATATTGTCACTGGAGAATTAAAAAAAACAAAATTGACTAAAAGTTGGTGTGCTTTTAATGGTCACTGTGCATGGACTGGCAATTCTAATATCATTGATAAACTCCTTCTCTCTCTCAAAAAAACAGGCTTTTGATTATCTAAGTCCTAAACAATTGCTGTGTTTACTATTGAACTTTAATAATAGATATTCACATTAGTACATTTTTTTACTTATCCTTTGAAAAATATTGTATTCAGGAAGTCCTTGGTGGTCCAGTGGTTAGGACTCCATGCTTCCACTGCTGAGGGCTTGCATTCAGTCCCTTGCTGGGGAACTAAAGTCCCACAAGCTGCGCGGCATGGCCAAAAAATAAATAAAAAAAAAACCTAAATAAAAACATTGTATTCTACATGGATGTTAATTTTCAGAACTTTCAGTTATACTTTTGGTTCTAACACACATGTGGACTCAGCTCTGTGTTTTGAGAGGAAGTTCTTAATAATTTGGAATTGTTCAAGCTGCTTCAGACTCGTTCCTTTTTTTTTTACCCCCCCCTTTTCTGTTCTTCTTTTTCTTCCTACTTTCTTGTTAAAATTTATTCTTAGAAATAATTCTAAAATTTATTCAAATTAAAAATAAAACTGACAGAGGACCTTCAAGGTGGTGGAGGAGTAAGATGTGGAGATCACCTTTCTCTCCACAGATACATCAAAAATACATCTACATGTGGAACTGCTCCTGTAGAACACCTACTGAACGCTGGCAGAAGACCTCAGACTTCCCAAAAGGCAAGAAACCCCCATGTACCTGGCCGTGTGGCTGACAGGGTCTTGGTGCTCTATCCAGGTGTCAGGCTTGAGCCTCTGTGGTGGGAGAGCCGAGTTCAGGACATTGGACCACCAGAGACCTCCCGGCCTCACGTAATATCAAATGGCAAAAGCTCTCCCAGAGATCTCCATCTCAACACTAAGACCCAGCTCCACTCAACAACCAGCAAGCTACAGTGCTGGACAACCCGTACCAAACAGCTAGCAAGACAGGAACACAACCTCACCCATTAGCAGAGAGGCTGCCTAAAATCATAATAAGGTCACAGACACCACAAAACACACCACCGGATGTAGTCCTGCCCACAAGAAAGAGAAGATCCAGCCTCATCCACCAGAACACAGGCACCAATCCCCTCAATCAGGAAGCCTACACAACCCACTGAATCAACCTTACCCACTGGAGGCAGACACCAAAAACAACAGGAACCACAAACCTGCAGCCTATGAAACAGAGACCCCAAATGCAGTAAGTTAAGCAAAATGAGAAGACAGAGAAACACACAGCAGATGTAGGAGCAAGGTCAAAACCCTTTATTCGGTAGACAGTCTACCTGAAAAAGAATTCAGAGTAATAATGGTAAAGATGATCCAAAATCTTGGAAACAGAATGCAGAAAATTCAAGTAACCTTCAACAAGAACCTTGAAGAATGAAAGACCAAATAAACGATGATGAACAGCACAATAAATGAAATTTAAAATTCTTTAGAAGGAATCAATAGCAGAATAACTGAGGCAGAAGTATGGATAAGTGACCTGGAAGATAAAATAGTGGAAATAACTACTGCAGAGCACAATAAAGAAAAAAGAATGAGAAGAATTGAGGACACTCAGAGACATCTGGGACAACATTAAATGCACCCAACATTTGAATTACAGGGGTCCCAGAAGAAGAAGAGAAAAAGAAAGGGACTGAGAAAATATTTGAAGAGATTATTGTTGAAAACTTCCATAATATGGGAAAGGAAATAGTCAATCAAGTCCAAGAAGCACAGAGAGTCCCATGTAGGATAAATCCAAGGAGAAGCATGGCAAGACACATATTAATCAAACTATCAAAAATTAAATACAAAGAAAAAAATATTAAAAGCAAGAAGGGAAAAGAAAATAACATACAACGTAATCCCTATAAGGTTAACAGCTCATCTTTCAGCAGAAACTCTGCAAGCCAGAAGGGAGTAGCAGGACATATTTAAGGTGATGAAAGGGAAAAACCTACAACCAAGATTACTCTACCCAGCAAGGATCTCAGATTTGATGGAAAACTTAAAACCTTTACAGAAAAGCAAAACTTAAGAGAATTCAGCATCAGCAAACCAGCTTTACAACAAATGCTTAAGGAACTCCTCTAGGAAAAGAACTACAATAACAAACCGCAAAATATTAAGAAAATGGTAATAGGAACATACATATCAATAACTACCTTAAATGTGAATGGATTAAATGCTCCCACCTAAAGACACAGACTGGCTGAATGGATACAAAAACAAGACCCGTATATATGCTGTCTACAAAAGACCCACTTCAGACCCAGGGACACATACAAACTGAAAGTGAGCAGATGGAAAAAGATGTTCCACGCAAACGGAAATCAGAAGAAAGCTGGAGTAGCAATTCTCATATTTGACAAAATAGACTAAAATAAAGACTATTACATGAGACAAAGAATCACACTACATAATCATCAAGGGATCAATCCAAGAAGAGGATGTAACAACTGTAAATATTTATGCACCCAACGTAGGACCACCTCAATACATAAGGCAAATGCTAACCGCCATAAAAGGAAAATCGACAGTAACACAATCATAGTAGGGGACTTTAACACCCCACTAGTAGGGGACTTTAACACCCCACTTTCACCAATGGAGAGATCATCCAAAATGAAAATAAGGAAACACAAGCTTTAAATGATACATTAAACAAGATGGATTTAATTGATCTTTATAGGACATTCCATCCCAAAACAACAGAATACACTTTCTTCTCCAGTGCTTACGCAACATTCTCCAAGATACATCATATCTTGGGACACAAATCAAGCCATGGTAATTTTAAGAAAATTGAAATCATATCAAGTATCTTTTCCGACCACAACACTATGAGACTAGACATAAATGACAGGAAAAATAATCCGTAAACAATACAAACACATGGAGGCTAAACAATACACTACTAAATAAGTAAGAGATAACTGAAGAAATCAAAGAGGAAATCAAAAAATACCTAGAAACAAATGACAATGAAAACATGATGACCCAAAACCTATGGGATGCAGCACAAGCAGTTCTAAAAGGGAAGTTTATAGCAATACAATCCTACCTCAAGAAACAAGAAACAACTGAAATAAACAAAATACTTACACCTAAAGCAATTAGAGAAAGAAGACCCAAAAGCCCAAAGTTAGAAGGAAAGAAATCATAAAGATCAGATCAGAAATAAATGAAAAACAAATGAAGGAAACAGTAGCCAATATCAATAAAACAAAAAGCTGGTTTTTTGAGAAAATAAATAAAACTGATAAACCATTAGCCAGACTCATTAAGAAAAAAATGGGAGAAGAAACAAATTAATAGAATTAGAAATGAAAAAGGAGAAGTAACAACTGACACTGCAGATATACAAAGGATCATGAGAGATTACTACAAGCAACTATATGCCAATAAAATGAACAACCTGGAAGAAAAGGACAAATTCTTAGAAGAGCACAACCTTCCAGGACTGAACCAGGAAGAAATAGAAAATATGAACAGACCAATCACAAGCACTGAAATTGCAACTGTGATTAAAAATCTTCCAACATACAAAAGCCCAGGACCAGATGGCTTCACAGGCGAATTCTATCAAATATTTAGAGAAGAGTTAACACCTATCCTTCTCAAACTCTTGCAAAATATAGCAGAGGGATGAACAAACCCAAACTCATTCAATGAGGCCACCATCACCCCGATACTGAAACCAGACAAAGATGTCACAAAGAAAGAAAACTACAGGCCAATATCACTGATGAACATAGATGCAAAAATCCTCAACAAAATACTAGCAGACAGAATCCAACAACACATTTAAAGGATCATACACAATGATCAGGTGGGGTTTATCCCAGGAATGCAATATATGTATGTAATATATGTAAATGAATCAATGTGATACATCATTTTAAAAAACTGAAGGAGAAAAACCATATGATCATCTCAATAGATGCAGAGAAAGCTGTTGACAAAAATTCAATACCCATTTATGAAAAAAACCCTCCAGAAAGTAGGCATAGAGGGAACTTTCCTCAACATAATAAAGGCCATATATGACAAACCCACAGCCAACATTGTCCTGAATGGTGAAAAACTGAAACCATTTCCACTAAGATCAGGAACAAGACAAG
>NC_041220.1:129440251-129496508 GCF_002837175.3 Physeter macrocephalus | reverse complement strand
ACCCAAAGCAATCGACAGATTCAGTGCAATCCCTATCAAACTACCAATGACATTTTTCACAGAAGTAGAACAAGAAATTTCACAATTTGTATGGAAACACAATAGACCCCAAATAGCCAAAGCAATCTTGAGAAAGAAAAACAGAGCTAGAGGAATCAGGCTACTGGACTTCAGACTACACTACACAGCTACAGTAATCAAGGTAGTATGGTACTGGCACAAAAACAGAAATATAGATCAATGGAACAGGATAGAAAGCCCAGAGATAAACCCACACACATATGGTAACCTTATTTTTGATACAGTAGGCAAGAATATAACAATGAGAAAAGACAGTCTCTTCAATAAGTAGTGCTGGGGAAACTGGACAGCTACATGTAAAAGAAGGAAATTAGAACACTCCCTAACACCATACACAAGAATAAACTCAAAATGGATTAAAGACCTAAATGTAAGGCCAGACACTATAAAACTCTTCGAGGAAAACACAGGCTGAACACCCTATGACATAAATCACAGCAAGATCTTTTTGACTCACCTCTTTGAGAAATGGAAATAAAAACCAAAATAAACATATGGGACCTAATGAAATTGAAATGCTTTTGCACAGCAAAGGAAAACATAAACAAGACAAAAATACAACCCTCAGAATGGAAGAAAGTATTTGCAAATGAAGCAAGTGACAAAGGATTAATCTCCAAAATTTACAAGCAGCTCATCCAACTCAATATGAAAAAAAACAAGAAACCCAATCCAAAAATGGGCAGAAGACCTAAATACACATTTCTCCAAAGAAGATACACAGATTGCCAACAAACACATGAAAGGATGCTCAACATCACTAATAGTTAGAGAAATGCAAATCAAAACTACAATAAGGTATCATCTTATACCAGTCAGAATGGCCAGCATCAAAAAATCTACAAACAATAAATGCTGGCGAGGGTGTGGAGAAAAGGGAACCCTCTTGCACTGTTGACGGGACTGTAAATTGATACAGCCATTATGGAGAACAGTATGGAGGTTCTTAAAATCTAAAAATAGAACTACCATATGACCCAGCAATCCCACTACTGGGCATATACCCTGAGAATACCATACTTCAAAAAGAATCATGTACCACAATATTCATTGACAGCTCTATTTACAATAGCCAGGACATGGAAGCAACCTAAGTATCCATCGCAGATGATTGGATAAAGAAGATGTAGCACATATATATAATGGAATATTACGCAGCCACAAAAAGTAACTAAAGCGAGTTATTTGTAGTGAGGTGGATGGGCCTACAGTCTGTCATACAGAGTGAAGTAAGTCAGAAAGAGGAAAACAAATACCATATGCTAAGACATATATATTGAATCTAAAAAAGAAAAAGAAAAAAATGGTTCTGTAGAACCTAGGGGCAGGACAGGAATAAAGACGTAGAAGTAGAGAATAGACTTGAGGACACAGGGATGGGGAACGGTAAGCTCGGATGAAGTGAGAGAGTGGCATGGACTTATATATACACTACCAAATGTAAAATAGATAGCTAGTGGGAAGCAGCCACATAGCACAGGGAGATCAGCTCGGTGCTTTGTGACCACCTGGAGTGGTGGGATAGGGAGGGTGGGAAGGAGACGGAAGAGGGTAGAGATATGGAGATATATGTATATGTATAGCCGATTCACTTTGTTATAAAGCAGAAAATAACACACCATTGTAAAGCAATTATACTCCAATAAAGATGTTAAAAAAATAAAATTAGAAAAATTAAAAAAAACTTACTGGTATGTATTCATAACAGTTAATTAAATATAGAAAACTACCAATGCTACTGTGGAGTATGATTTTATTAACTAAGAATTCTAAAAGGACTGCCTAGGAGTAATTAAAAAAAATTAATTAAAAAAACTAAACTAATGGCCTTTAGATTTTAGTCTCAGATCTTGTAAAACATTTCTGAGAACTAGACACATTAGATGCTCAATACTGTCTGATGAAGGAGTGTTTGTTGTCCTTACTTTATAATCTTGGAATATTCAGTGCTATCATGTCTCCTTCTAAACTATAACTATTTCAGGGTCCACATTTAATCATATTTTTCATGGTCTTTCCATAGAACTAATTAACTTATCTTGACAGCATAGTCTACAGGTATATACTATATCTTCTAAATACTGTTTAACCAGAAGGGAATTTCCTAATTATACAAAGCACAAATAGATATCAGTAGTTAAATGGGAAATCATTAACTGTATAAAAGGAGATACAATTATTATAAATTGATTCCTCCATAATTCAATGACAGTGAGTAGAAAGGAGGGGTGATTTCAGTTGCTGTTTACTGTTCCAAACATGCAATTCTTTTCACTGCAAAAGGAAGACATATTTATTGATAGAGAGCAGAGGGCCCAGAGTCTAGAAGTAAGGAAACTTTCATTGGTGATTCATCTATGTAAATTAGTCTCTGTTCAAAATTGTGGCTTATTAATCTTATTTTACCATTTGGTAGGTAGCTTTAGAAAGCTTTCTTTTTCCTTTTTGTATAGTCAGCAGATAAAGACTTGACTCTAAATTATATTCTATCAGTTGGTTCCTAACAAAACTATAAAATTCCTTTGCTTAATATTTCAGTAATTTTTTTCCACCAGTGTGACTCGGTCTTGACCATCATGTCTCATCTTTATTTCTTTTTCTTAGTAAAGAGACTTCCAGATAATGACACTACCATGAAATATGTCCTTCTGTCAATCAGGCCACCTAAAATGTCCTTGATAAAAAAATCCCTATTATTAAATCTAAAAGAAGGATAAAACTTCTATATAAAATACTATAAAATATTAAGAAATATTTTTTAAAACAATCTAAATAACTGAGGGATATGCCATGCATTCAAAATAATTTGAAGATTCAATATTATAATGAGAATTCTTCCCCAACTGATTTAATAGAGTCAATGTAATTACAATGAAAATATCAACAAAACTCTTTTGTGGAAATTGGCAGAACCTATCTAAATTTACATGGAGATGCAAAGGTCTAATATTAGCCATGACACTACTTAAGAAGAATTTTGAAGTGAAAGGACTTGGTATGGTAGAAAACACAAAATAGCATGAACCCACAAGAATATTCAAATATTTCAACAAGCTATCTATGTGTAAAATTGATTTGTGTAAGGAGAACAAACAAGCAAACTCACATCTCACACACACGCACATACACACACCAGGTGTGCACGCACACAGAAACTCCAAGTGGATTGCGCATTTGAATTAAAAAAAAAATTGGGAAGGTTATAGACGCTAATGTAAGAATATATTAATGACCTTGGCATCAGGAAAGATTTCTTAAAGAGGACACAAAAAAATCAACTTAAAGGAAAAGATTGGTAAAATTTACTACCTCAAAAGACACTGTTAAATTGATAAGAAAGTGTTAACATGGGAGAAGATATTTGAAGAACTCACTGTGCAGCATTTCACTAAAAGTGTATCCAGTTGGCCACTAAACATATGAAAATTTACCAACATCATTACTCATCATGAAAAGGCACATTAAAGACACAATAACATGTCTGTACCCTCTTAGGAATAGAAAATTATAAAGACTAACAAGACCAGTGATGGTGTGAAAGTGGAGCAACAGGCATTTTTATACAGCTTGTGAAAGAATAAATTGGTATATTCCCTCCAGAGAAGTGTTTGACATTTTCTATTAAGCTAAACATAGTCACAGTGTAAAACAAGAAATCCCATCAGTAAGTGTATACTAACAGAAATGCATACAACTGTAAAACCAAAACACATGCAGAATACTCATAGCACTATTACTTTAATAGCAGAAAATAATAACTATCCAAATATTCTTACTGGAAGAATGGCAAAAGAGTAGAGAAATAGTCATAAAATGTTAATACTACAGAGCAATGAAAATGAATTCATAATAGCTGTATGCAATAGCATAGATGAATATCATAATATTGAGAGAAAGAGGCCAAACACTAAAGTATATATTTTGGATGATTACAATTATATTAATTCCCAAAACAAGCAAATTATCGCAGTCAGGATAGAAATTTACTTTGGGAAGCAACGAGGTTATTGATTGGGAGGTGGCACAAATGAAGCTTATAGAATGAGGTCAGTATCCTATTTCTTGACCTGGCTTTGGTTAAAAAGGACTTTGCTCTGTAATAATTCACTGAGCTGTATATTTATGATTTGTGTAATTTTTTCTATGTGATTAACACTACAAAAATGTGATGGAAAAAACAAACATGTAAACACAATCATGTTGACTGATTTTACTCTAAAATCATGATCCTGAACTTTTAGGAAGAACATGAATTCTTCCAGGCAGTTATATTTTCCCCTTTGATTAGCAAGAGAAATAAACTGTTTTCTTTCTGGGTTTTGCATCTTGAATTGTCTTAGTCTTAGAAAAGTAGAAAAAAAAGTATTCTGAAGAAAATATGGGATTTGGTATGAAACAAACTTTGGAGAAAAGGTTTAGAATCCTTGATGTGGGGTTTAGAATAGGTTTTCATTTAGAGATAAACTGAATTAATGCCATTGCTATAGTTTAACATGCCTCCTAGCCTCATTTCGAAGAGTTTGTGGGTGACATTTTTAGAGTATAGGCAAACTAAACTCCTTAATGGAAAATGTAAATTTCTTTCTTTATCCTTCATCCCTTTTAATTCTGTTCATCCCAAGATGAGTATGAGACTTCTTTTATCTTCAAGCTTAATTTGCAAAAGTCCAATAATGTGTTAATATTCTGGAGTTCCCTAAGCCTTTCCGTGAAGATAACCAAGTTTTCTGTCCTCTTCCATTTGACTGAAGCATATCCCTTCCTGAATGTTAATCCTAGTTCTTCTATTTAATGGAGGTCAGATTTTTCACTATTTTATTTTCTTATGCATCTATCAAAACACTTGTCTCCCTAGGGCCCTTTCTTGGCTATATAATCAGTACCTTTTCCTCTAGGCACACATCAGTATCTTCCTTTTAAAAGGCCATATACAAAAGCAAACACAATATAATGTTAGGTTTTAAAAAAGAAAAATGCTTCTTAGAGTCAATGTAGTATCTTGTGTTGGATCCTGGAACAGTAAAAATTCATTAGTAGAAAACTTAGTGAAATCTGAGTAAGGTCTGTAGTTCAGTTAATTGTACTGCACCACTGTTAATCTCTTACTAGTTTTAACAAGTGTTCCATGATTAGATAAAATACTAACATTAGAGGAAGCTGGGTGAAGGGTCTACAGGACAGATGCTCTGTACTACCTGTGCAACTCTTCTGTAAATCTATATCCATTCCAAAGTAGTTATTAAAAAAAAAAGCTGGATATCAAACTGCCTGTATCTTTCTTAAAAATAAGAATTTTTAAGAAAGATCTGAAAATAAATAGACATAAAATTGCAAAGAAATATGTTAACAGAAGAAGTAGAATGATTGTGTTTATTTTTTCTATATTGTCCTTATGTTCTACAATGCACATGTAACATTTTTTAAATAAAAATACAAACAGTAACATGTGCAAATTCATAAACACACACATCCAAAAATCCCATAATTTATTAATCTCAGCATTAGTATTTCTGAGCTAAGTAATCATTTTCAAAGCAGATAGTTGGCACAGTGATCTTCAGCTTGTCTTGGCTCATACCACCGTCTGTTTCCTTCCTCTGCATTCTTGCTGAATCTTTTCCTAGCAAGTGTTCTTAGGAGTACTAAACATTCCCTCTTAATAGCATCCGAATACCTGAAATGTTAGTAACAGTGGCAAACATACATAAAGTGTAGAGTTGTGAATAGGACAAGTCCTACTTCTTCAATTAATGATACAACCATACACTTAATGTTGTAGAATCTCATATTTATGTGTTAACACTTGTTACTCTTTAAAGAAGATTTTTTCCTGAAATTAGAATATATTACAGTTATACCTTGCTTTCTTTACCAGCAATATAAGTGTCATAAAGTACTCATAGCATTAGGATAACAACCTTATCTTTCTCATCAGTCTAGTCAAGGAATCAACTATATTAATATTTAAATTTACATCATTATATATTTCATTATTGAATATAATGGTGTTGATGATAATGGACATATCTAGAAAAATATTCAGCTATTGAAGATTAATTACCAAGAACATGCAAGAATTTGTCCACAGGTACATTTATATGTCTTTGATAAGTAGATTTTTCAAAACATTTTAACTAAGTCAAAAATTCTGCTGAGAAAAATGTGCCTTTATCAACCTTTTCCAATAAAAGATTTTAGAAAAGGATCAGGGAAACTTATTTTCTTATGTCTGTGACTCGAGTCTAACAAGAAGAGTTGTAGCTTTTTTTTTTTTTTTAATTTCTGATTTTTGTAATGGAAAATAATCTAAGGAAACCAAAGTATTTTCTATGTTATAAGAAACAATTTCATGTTGAAGAGTGTATTCTCCAGCTGAGGCCATTTAACTTAGACAAATCAGCCTGAATGTTACTTAATCTTGTACTTTCTAAATAACTCGTTTTTCTTTTTAAAAGATGACACTGAGGATTCAGTTATATTTACTTTTCCCTTCTAGACACGTTAGCAATATGTTCATCACCTGAAGACATTATACAGAAAACAGTCAGAGTGTTACTCATTTTTTTTCTACTTGATTTTGTTTCATATCCGCACAGATCTATAGGCTTTTGTTTCATTTCTACCTATCACTCTTTAAAGATAAGTTCCTTTAAGCCAGGGAAATGAAGAAATTCAAACTTTATTTTGGAAATTAGATTAGAAAAGAAGAAACAACTAGAATCTAAGTTACTGTTTGTTTAATAAGGCATTATATATTCCTTTGAAGTGGATTATGTAGAACGACATTAAATATTTTATCATGAAGGCAGTATAACCACATATTGACCTCATTCTTTGGCTATGTTCATAGCTATGTCTACGTATCTCCAAAACACTTTGTTTGACTTGTTTCATGGATTTATGGTTTTAAACAACCCCATTGTTTCAAAGTAGTACATGTAACTTATGCTACAGTTACTGTAAACATCCTTTTGGCAAAGACTAAATTGTTGCATATGGTTGTAGGTGGTAATGTCTAATAAAAGAGTTGATCTTGTTAGCAGAAACCTTTGATCCAATCTTTTACTTGGAATGATCTACTGCACTCTATTAAAGCAAATGTCTTGTTCAAATACTGCTTTGCAACCACTTATAGAGCTAAGGAGGCCAATCAACTAACTGACATTTAAACCTGAAATTTTCTGTACAGACTTCTTCAAATTCTCCATAATACTCTGTATAATAGCCCTAATTTTAAGGCAAAATATTTATGAATGAAATACAATAATAAGTGTAAGTATATACTGTTAAACAGAAAGTTCATTTTTACCATAAGATACCATTATTTTAAAATAAAGTTTATTGGATCAAGTAGGAGCAAGTTAAAGCAAAATTTGAAAGCATGGCCAAGTTGGCCTTAGAGGAGACTGGTGTAAATCTCATCAAGAATATGGTTTCAATTACTGCCATTGATGATATCCATACAATTGATGAAAGCAGAGTTTATAGGGTATTTTGAAAGGTAAACAAACAATGGTATTATCAAATCTACCTATGATCCATGGCATCATATCTCTGCAAAATGTATTCTACCAAAGGCACCATATATAAACAAATAATACATAGACTAAACACATTTGAAATATTGGATATTACATGGTTGACACACAGTTTTGGATGTGAAGCTACTGTCAATGGATAAAGTATGCCATCTCCAATGTGGCGCTTCTAATCCTTTGAGCCTACTTATCTCCAGGGCCTCTTATTTTCCCATAGTTTTTCCCGTCAATGTAGATATGCTCTAATGACTCTTCTTCCAGTTTAATAACCCTGTCCTTTGCTAAGTCCAATCTGTTAAACTCACTCTTTGAGTTAATAATTTCAGATCTTGTATATTTTAGTCCTAGAATATCTGTTTCATTATTTTTATGCATTATCCTCTGTTGAATGACTTCATCTTTTCATCTGTTTTGTCCATTTCTTCTATTTTCTTAAACCTATTATTATTTTTAAAGTCATTTACTAACTGCAATACTTAGATCAGTTGTGAATGCAAGGTTAAATAATGTTAGAATGTGAACTTATTCTGCGAACAAACTAGTAGTTACCAGTGGGAAGAGGCAATACAGGGGTAGGGGGAAAAGGGGGTTATATGAAGGGGATTATATAAAGTCTTGTGAGTGGAACTGCTGAAAACTGTAAAGCACTATAGAATTTAAAGAATCTTTCATTCAATAAAAAATAAATTAATTTTAAAAAAAAGAGCGGTGTTGGGAACGAACTGTGGCTGAAGTAAATCTCCAAAATGAAATGACATTCTCCTATCCATGTAACATTTGGAAACAGGGGCAAATGTTCACCAAAGTAACTTTATGAAATGTGAGAGCTTTTAGTTCAAATTATGATTACCAAAGTTAATTCAAAGTAAGAAATTACTAATTCAAATGATAATTACCAAAATGAAATGCATGAAATGAAAAATAATCTAGATATTATAAATGAAAGAAAACAGATATTTTCTGTGAATTAAATGCATTTCCATTAATAAAACAATGTTAGTTTCAAATAAAGCAACTCAGACTCAAAGAATCATTAAACGTATGATCCCAGCATTATAGTCATTGAGACTAGTATTCTCTATCTAACAAAAACCATTTTGATGTGTGTGTGTAACTTGTAGCCTATATAAATGTCTGTATACGGGTCAGGAGAAACTAAAAAAAAAAAAAAAAAAAAAAATCAGCCTCTAGAAGTAGGATAGAACTTATTTTCAACATTTGAAATCTGCTCTTCAGATTGCAAGTGTCCATATTCTACATTCCAATGAATTTTTTTATTCAAATTTACCCCTTTACCCTAAATATGTGTTTTACATAATTATTTTCTTGTTCCTATCAACATTCCTTGTTGAGATCATAATGTCAATATTTTCACATATTTTCTTTCTATACCTAATCCTCTAACTGATATTCTTATTTAATCAATGCCACTAGCATCTTCTTAAAATACCATGTGCACATTTTTTAGTGAATTCCAACTATTCCTTTTAGGCAAAGCCTACAACCATTAAGTACTATTGATTTCATAACAGAAATATTTAATTCTTTGTACTTTACCTGCCACTAACCATATTGAGATTTCCTTTTATTTATATTTGGACAATTGACATAATCAACTTATGGTTTTCCCTACCTTTGGCTTTACTTTAATTATAAACTGTGCATTTTTGAAAAACAAATCTTTCTAAACTATAACTCTGACTATGTCAACTCATTTTTCTGAAATGTTTCACATTTTCCACTTTTCTATGAAAGCTAAACTCCTAAAATAGCTATGATTTATGGGGTATTTGGTTCTTGATTCAATAACCTCTTCAGAACACACTTTAGAGAGTATAGTTATTGATCTTTAATAGGTGAGTAAATTGAAGCCTGGTGATGTTAATTTGCCCAAGATCACAGTTTATAAATCAAGGAACTCCAATTCACAGCCTGGTCCGGCAGACCACACAGTTCTTTTTTCTTCTCACTCTGACGAATTTGCCTTCCAATTTATTCTCATAACAGCACAGTGAATTAGATATTATTGTTTATATAGGTGAGATATCTGACCCAGAAAAGTTAAGCAGTTTGTTACAACATAATACAAAGAGGAGTGGTAAAACTAGCATCTAAAGCCTTATCATTCTGCCTAAAAATCCTGTGTCCCTTTCTGTACATCTACATGAATAACACCTGCTCAAAATCTATACAGGAATACTTTCTCTCCTTAATGTAGTAGGGACTGCTTCAAAATCAAACACCTTATTTATACCTATAAATACCTCACTCTTTTTTGTGTTTTGAATGGGTTCTTTTATCATACACCATAGGGTGTATCTACTCCATCTATTCTTTAAAACCCACTTCACATACCATATTCTCCACAAAGCCTTCACTAATTCTGCAACTGGGGAGAGATGCTTTTATCTAAACCTCTACACATCTCTGTCTCTTTTAGAGTACTTGGGTGTTACTTTTCCTTTTTGCACTGATTCTATCTCTTGTACAGTATTATGAGTTATTTGAAGGTGGGGTATACTTACCTGTTTTAAAAATATATATGAAACAAATGTAGAACAGGACAACCAGAAAATTAATATGCATATTGGAATCTGTTTTCTAAAGATATTGAGCATTGTAGATTGTTAGATTTTAAAGTATGTAGAATCAAGTACTGACAATTTTCAATAAAATTTAATTAACTATAAATGTGAAAATGAGCCTATGAATTAATAATGTGCTCTTTTGAATGTGTATGTAAAAGTTAACGTCTCTCTGAACTTTCTAATGCTTTCTTCTCAAGCATAGATAATAATATTTCTGCTGAAACAATTGAATCATATAAGATTCATAATAAGTATTTACAAGATATTTAACAGTAAATTTCTTTAAAATATTGAAACATTTCAATATTGTATTGTAACTAAAATAATATTGGACTTGAGGTGATAAGCAAATAATGCCATGACCTGTTATGGTCTGGGGAATAGCTGATTGTGCTAGGCCAGAAATAAAATGAACATGTAACAAACAGGGATACTACTTTAAGTTATCATTAAAAGCAGGTATACAAATGCTTAAGAAAAAGTCTTTAAAATGTTCTTTTCAACATCACAATATATGACAAACACTAGCACAAAGCAGAAAATCCAACAAAAGAGTGCATCACAGGAAGACACAAAAACAACAGATTAAAATTTTAGTGTGGTGACATACACAATGGAATGCAACTAGAAATCAGTAACAGAAAAAGAGCTGGAAATTCCATACATATATGGAAATTAAACAGCACAGTTGTTAATAACCCATGGGCTAAAAAAAGTCTTAAGAGAAATAGAAAATATTTTGAACTACATTAAAATAAAAATACAACATATCAAATACTGTAAGGTGCAGCAAAAGTTGTGATTAGAGGGAAATTTATATAATCAATGTATATATTAGAAAAGAAGAAAGATCTAAAATCCAAAAACCTAAGCTTCACTTAGGAAACTAAAGAAAGAAGAACAATTTTAGCTTAAAGCTAGCAAAAGAAATAATACAATTTAAAGTAGACAACAACTTTTTCTCTCCCCCTCTTGTGCCATCTGACAGGGATAGGCATCTGTCCCGGACCAAAGGAAGACGAATACATATATTAAAAAGAAAAAAAAAAGTAGACAACAATAAAATTGAAAACAGGAAATCAATAGAAAAATGCAATGAAACCAAATGCTGGTTCATAGAAAAGATCAATAAAATTAATACACCTCTATCCAGGCTAATTAGGACTAAAGGAGAGAAGATACAATTTATCAATATCAGAAATGAAACGGGCATCCCTACTGATTTGATAGAGATTAAAGGATAGCAGAGGAATACTTTGAATAACTCTATGTCCACAAGTTTGATAACTTTGATTAAATGGAAGAGCTCATTGAAAGAAACAAACTACCAAAATCATATACAAGGAGATGTAGATACTGTGAACAGGCCTGTGGGTTTTTGTTTGTTTGTTTTTATTATATCAATACTTAATAACCTTCTAAACAAAGAAAAAGCAGCAGGCCAAGAAGGTTTCACTGGTAAATTCTACCAAATATTTAAAGAAGAAATTATACCAATTCTCTATAATCTGTTCCAGAAAATAGAAACAGAGGGAACACTTCCTAATTTATTCTATAAGACCAGCATTACTAAAAGCAGATAAAAATATAATGAGACTCACAGGTTCTTACTTTAGCTGTTAGTTGAACAATCAGTTACCTAAATATTCACAAAATTAGTTAGAGTTTAGGTTTTTGGCATGCCTCCAAATTATTAAAATTTTATAGTATTTGTGATATCCTATATTCCTATATTATTAACAGAATGCTGTGGAGGTATTTTATTACAATATTTTCCTTAACATTTTTATGCTATTTCACCTGTAAAATTGCTGAATTTTTTACCAATGGCAAATTATTTGTATGTCTGGTTCTAAATCTGGCCATGATAATCTGCAGTGATAACAGGGGGAACATAAAGATAAAAAAATATATAGCTAGTTAGACAAAAGCACTGACTTACAAAACAATTTCATCTTTAGAGAGGGGTTAAAATAAAACATGTGACTGCAAATAAAAGGCCAGATGTCAAAACAAAAAGTATCTAAAATGAGGAGAAAAACAAGCATAACCCTTAATAATCAATTAATTGACTCAGGATTTTATGGTATTTTAATTTGTTAGCAAGGATTTCCAAATACTGTCCACTTATAGTCAAAGAGGAGAACTATGGTGATAATTGCTAACACACCAATATACACAGTACATTGTATAAAGAAAAATAAAAGATCCTAAACAGTTGTCTATTAAATTTTACAAGGGTACATATTGTGCACCCTTTTAAAAAACAATTCATATTTTCTAAGAACTTCTTTAAAAAAATTATCTCATAATAACAGTATTAACTTAAGATGCAGACAGGTTGTCAACATGCATTTCATTTATCTTTTTATTCTTCATTTGAAATTGGAGGAGAGATGAACATTTTCTGTTCTCACCAGGTACATCAGTGATTTTAGTGCTTCAGTTTTTGTCAAACAACATTCATGCATTTTTCTAAACAATATGAGTGCATGTTAAATTACCTTTATAAATAACTACAGTGGAGTTCTACTTGCAGTACAGCTGAGTAAATCCTCTCAGACCAAACCTCCGGTAGATAGTAACAACAGACTCTGGGTAAATTGCAAAAACAAACCGGAACAAAATACACGAAGGCACAAGAAACCTCTTGAGAAGTTTCAACCTTGTTTTTTGCTTTTGTTTTGCTTTGTTTTTTATGTCTCTTAGCCTGACAATGTCAGGTTGTTATGGGCACCACATGTGATGGCTCTAATCCTAACAGATCATCAGTCCTCTTTGAGCAGTGAAGAACTAGAGGGCAAAGTTTAGAACAGGCGTGGCTGTCAATCTGATCGACTATAATACATCTTATGGCAGAATGAAATGAAACAGCTCAAATTATATTAGGTCATTCATGACTCCAAACGTTAACTGAATTCTGAAAATTTGGTCTTAAATATACTTATAATAATTACATTTCTTAATTTTTCCAAATAAAACAAGTTAATATGCCTTGGAGCACAAGGATAGAAAAGAACATCTAAAGTTACTACTCTCTTTGATTGTGTCTAGTTTGTACAGGGCTTTTGGCCACATGCTTTATATAAGTTATGTGCAATGCTCACAAGAGCTCTGCAAGGCAGAAATTATTATTGTCAAATGGGAAAAGCCTAAGAACGTAAATTAATCACCTATTATCATAACTAATGTGATAATCCAAGTCTATGTGAATCTAAACTATTTTTTTAATCTGTGGATTTAAAGCATTTGCTCAGAAGTTTGTCATCTCTGGATCAATCTGGACCAGACCAGACCGAATAAGATATTTTAGGAATGTAATTACCACCCCACTAACTGTGGGATTAGCTTCAGAAAAACATCATGTGATTTCTGGGTTACTTCTATGCCTTCAACATAATATGTGCTTACTGTGAATTTACGAAGGATGCACTATTAAAATTTCTCTTTTAAATGTTAAGTGTTATAGTTAACATTGATCAGAAGGCCTGGGATAATCCTTGACAATGTACCAAACATGGAATTTATAATATATCTTGTAAATAAAAGAAAGAAAAGCTTAATAAATGTATTTCTTTGGCATTACATTTACTATGGTTAAGATTAAAAAAAAATTTGCTACCCTGAGCTAAATTTTAACTACATTTAATATGCTTATTACCAATTCTTTCTTAAGCCAAATATGTTCCCTCTTTGGGGTTAAGGTGATAGTATTATTATAGAAAATGAAAGAGTCAAACATTGCATCGATTTACTTTTAAGTCACTGTTCAGTAAGAGTGCTGTGCTCAATGTTCATCTTCAGTAGTCAAGTACACTTATCTTTCTTCTCTTGAGCTTTAATTTTTAGAAATGATATCTGAGATATAAAATTTAGCATCTTGTTATATCTTCACAACTAATATGTTTACTGTCTAGATATGTTAAACAGTTACTTGTATAAGTCTAAAACCATGTTTTGTTCACCAAGAAAACCATTAACTGGTTAATGGAAACTCTTCGAGTTATGTGTAAAAAATTACATATGCTTAAATTGTCAATGTCACCAATCCTTACTTTGAATTTGTCTAGATTTTTTTCCCAGTATATTTATGTGCTTAGAGTTTTGTAAATGTAAAAAAAAAAATGAAAATGATATAATGAGCAACATGTAATACCAGGAACATATTCCATATGGCAATATGTAATTTTGCCTGGCAACTGTATATTGAGAGTAGTTCTCTTCCCTTATGTTGAATTATATTAAGGGCCAATTTGATGGTTAAGAGAGTTCAAGTTGCATTATCTACCTTATTCCTTATTTTAATATTGTAAACAATAAACTCCAGAATAAGCCCATAGGGTACTTGTTGAAACTATTTGTTCTTAAATTCTAACCCAGACCTACTGCATTAGAATCTAAAGGAATGAGGTCTCAGTACCTGCAATTTAGAAAAGCATCCTTGGGAGCTCTTATACACAGTCCAGGGCAAAAACAATGTCTCTAGAATTTGATGACATTTTTTTCAGTCCATTTCTATAGATTATAATAAATACCTCTTACTTTCAGGCTGTGATACACAGATAAATAAGTTGTGAGGAAACACTGGGAAACACTGTGGAGTCGGCACAGCTGCATGTATGTACTGTGTGATATAGAAGCACATGTACATGAGAGGTATATTTTGCCCAGTTTGAAATAGAGGAGGAGAATGGGGAGGAGAATGGATCATAGGACTCTCCCTAGAGAGGTTGACACTGAACTGAGTTTTGGAGGATGAGCAGGGATTAGTAAGGCAAGGAAATAAATAAATAAATAGATAGATAAATAAACTAACTACAAATAAAGGTATTTTAATCAAATAGAAAAACGAAACAAAAAAACCGTGGTGTAGAATAGCATTCTGTAGTAAGGAAATCATAGCCTGTTAAATGTTAAGGCAAGAGTGGGTAAAGATAAGGCTGAAAAATTGGATGAGGTGAAATATTAGAGGGTCTGTAAGCCATGGAACTTTCGTTTTACCTTGTCAATTTTAATGCACTACTGAATATTTCAAGGGGGAAATTGGATAGATAACTTTAGCAACGACATGTGGGATGGATTTAGAGGGATTCAGGCCATGAATTTTAAAGAATATTAATCAGAATCCTTTTAGTTGCAAGTTATACAAACCAAGCTTGAAATGACAGGAATATTTTGATCCTTACAGCAAAACTTAGGGAAAAGAAGAAATAGGGCGGGGCCCAGGATAGATAACTCTTATAGAACTTAGTGTATCACTGCTGCTATTCTCTGCAATCCAGCTTTTGTTCCTCTCACTGCAGACCTTCTTTATCCAAAAGGCTGGAATCAAGGCTGATGACAAACTCTAGCCTCCAGGGAAGACCCCAAGTCAGGTCAGAAAGTTAAAAAGAAAGAATCTGACTTGAGTTCATGCCCACCCTGCTGGTTACTCACTGTGGAGTTCAAGGATTTAGTATAATGTGACAGGTTCAGATTGGGTGAAATTCTTATTTTTCATTTCTCATTTAATCACTGTTGCCAGGGAGACAAGGTCATATAGGAAGATGGCAGGTCCCAATTGGATGTCAAGGTGTGTAGGTAAGAGGAAAAAGGAGGAGCACATCCTCCAAAGAGGGGAGTGGTTGCTATACCCATATTACTGGTAGGTACTATATTAAAAAAAAATTAAAATAACAACAATAAATGCTATTGAATTTGTTAAGGCTTGTTAAGCGTCTGAACCATGGCAGTGGTTAAAGCAGGAAAAAAAAAATGTTAGAAGGTAAAAATCTGTAAGACATGAAAAATACTAGCTTGTGAGAGGTGGTTGGAAAATGAAGAAATTCCCTGTATTTTTGACTTGAGTAACAGGTTAGTATCAGTGACGTACAGAGTACTGAATTAAAGGTACACGACTAGGTCTAGGAAATAAATGAACATTCCACTTTGAGATATATATTTATAAAAGTAATTCTTACACATATAAAATATATAGCGATATTCTTAGAGACTGATGTAGAGAGAAAGAAAATCATTTTTCTGGGTGGGGGCCATTATTTTTCACTATTTTACTACATGGAAGTAGATCATTTTTTCTGCTTGCTTTATTTTGATTTGAATATTAAGAAGAATATCTGTAAAGCACCTATCCTAGGCTCTGCTATACAACTAATGCTTAATAAAAGACAAATACTATTAAATTATTGATCATATGAATAATAGAAAATGACACAAAGAAAATGTACAATGCTCTTTTTTCTAATTTGGGGAGATGGCTTTTTATATACTTTTAATGAAGGATGAGAACATTTTAAATTTAATGAAAAACTTTAACAAAGATCAGAAATGGTAAAATGTAGTAAAAAGGTAGAGAATATTTCACAGGACAGGTATTATGAATCTTTTCCTTTAAAGAACTAAATAGTAAATATTTTAAACTTTGTGAGCCATAAAGTTTCTAATCACAACTATTAATAGCATTGTAGGAGGAACACAGCCATAAACAATAATGAATGAATGAACACAGTTTGACTGCTTTCTCAAAAAACTTTTAGTATAGGAGTGGAGGGAAATATTAGACCATGAAGCAATAGTTTGCCCAAACTTGATATAAGATAAAGAGTGCTCTTCTCTTATGTTTCATGTAGACTTACACAGTAATTTGGAATCAAGCAAATTGCAAAGGCTTTAGTATATGGCATTAAGAAACTATTGTTGTAGATACCATATAGCATGCTGGTCTGATGAACGGAGAATGTGGAGAATATTTTTTTAATACCTACAACATCACTGCTCAATAGAACAGGTATGCATTATAGTATCTAATTTAAAGAACAGGAGAATATGAGGGCTTGAATGCTAAGCTAATGATGGAAAGTAAAATACAAGGTCTCTTGGAGAAGACCTAGGCCAAGATTCTGTCTACTTTCCCTATATCCACTCTGGAGGGAATGAAAACAATGGGAATTTAGCATAATATACACTTTCCATATAAAAGTTATTTTAAATATAGTTTTTATTATTGGGGTTGTGCCCATGTAAAATTTCTTTTAGGAAGAGTCTCCGTCACATGAGTCTTCTAACAATCCTTTTATGACTGATGTTCCATCAGAATTTCCATTGTGCCTCCCAGAATTGTCAAGAATTTGGGGTGGAAATCATCCTCAGTGATTTGCTTCAGGGAAACACTAAATCACATCTATGACATTAATACCACATGCTGTGCTAAATGCTTTGCTCCACTGAAAATATGCAAAGCACGTCTAGAAAAATGAGTTCTTAGATGTTCCTATCCAGATGACGTCTATATCAAATACCTATAGTTGCGAAGCTTCAGTAGGTAACCAGAAATATGGTAAACCTATCTTGCTGAAAGAGAACTAAATGGAAATGGAAACCACAAGATGTGGTGTTGGCCTCAGAATCCTTTCAACAGCTACTGCTTAACGTCTGGAGTATTCAATAGTATGTTCCCTTCCCCTTCCCATTTCCATTTCTTAAGGTAGACACTGCACAATGTAGCAGACAGAGAAATATACAGGGACTTCTGTTCAAATCTTTAATGTGGACTACTATCTTTAAAATCTGGAGTAAATCCATTAGCAACCTTTGACTTCATTTTCCTTGTCTCAATACAGAACTAATAACACGCCCAGTTCTTAGTATAGAGTGCTTAGAAGGATAAGAATAATATAGGAAAATTACTGTACATTGTTTAAAAAGTCTCAAAGACTATGCCATCACTATTTCTGGTTTTCCCAAGATGTTTATGATCACCTTAAGGAATGCCACTATCTAATTTCTGCTCTTCATCTTTCCACAGTATGCATTTGCACATAAACTCATTATGTTGAAATGGATAAGACCAAAGACTATGAGACAGGATTCTTAATCTGATCAGAGAATATCATTAGTGTTCAAATGATTGTTGGTTGGTTTGCTGGGGAGGTTCACCCCTCTAACCGAGGGAGTGGCTGTGTCTCCTGCTCTATGTAGCTGTCTGTGTGCAATAAATTGTGCTCTTCACTTTACATTAAGAAACAAACAAAAAAACACCTCATATTGTCTGCCTGTGTCTGCTGGTGTCATTCTCATTAGTCTTATTACAATTAATACAGTGCTATAAATACCCCTCAAAAAGTTCACACATTACTCCATTATCAAGCATTAACTCTTTCACACTGATTTTTGCATCATGTGCTTAGAATTCATCTTGGAAATACTAGAACATTGCTTTGTGGTCATGGGGAATTAAGCAGGCAATTGTGGTGGAAAAGAGGGATTCATTAAATTTTAATTGTAGGACAATTTCTGTAGAAAACAAAAAGCATCCAAGAACTTTTCACTCTAACTTGCAACAAATTTGGAAGTTGCTTCTCCCATTCTCATAATAAGACAAAAAGGCAAACAAACTGAAAAACAACAATTCTTCCTAAAATCATCACAGAATTGAAGACACTAGGCAAAGGGCTTCCAAGAAAAGTGAAGAGAAAAGTATACACAGAGAATCAGAGCTTACAAGGAGTGCTGAGACCAGGAAGCAGGAGCTGGTTTCTGGAGCCAGAATCAGTAGGAACACTTAAACTGTAGCTGATGAATTGCTGGAGATTCAATGTGGATTAATTTGAGAGTTAAAATATCTCCAGCAATGGAAGTGGATCTTAGGTGGGGCCCCCAGGCTTTCAAGAATCTAACCTCCAGAAGCCCCACCAGTTCTTACTGTGAATATCTAAGGTACATTTACTCATGCTTCTGGCAGTGAGATGGAAAGTAACCATTATGAAATACACCGAGAGGATTCTGTGCTACCTTCTGCTCTCTGTTAAAAAGGTCAGACCCCAAGGGAAACTATTTGATCAAAGCCTTTTATGACATGGGAAAGAACAATTAAACAACTCCAGCCCCTCCAGCCTTCCAGTCTCACACAGAAGAGCTAAAGGAAAAAAAAAAAAAAAAAAAAAGGAAGACAAGGCATTCTTCTGAAAATCACAGCCCAGGGACTCTGGTCCACCACAATAACAAACAAATGCATAGAAAAAACAAACAAAAAACCAGAAATTTAATCACAAGATTATAAAACACTTTGTCTATCTGATATCCCTATCTGCCATCCCATCAAAGAACTCCAGGATAATAAAAGTGAAGTATAACTGAGAGTGCTGCAAGACAGACTCAATTTAAGAACGAATTTCTAGGGAAACCCAAAGATAACTGGAAAACAAAAAACAAAAAAAAAAACAAGGACACTAAAGGAAATTGAATTCCCTGATACCTGCAGATACTGGAAATATTTAACACAGCCTAACTCCTAGCCAAATGTTACGGACTGAATTGTGTCCCCCCAAATTTATACCGAAACCCTAACACCCAGGGTGACTGTATTTGGAGATAAGGAGACTTTAAAGAGGAAATTAAGGTAATGAGGTCATAAGGATGGACCCCCCCCCAATCTAACATGACTTGTGTCTTTATCAAAAGAGGAAGAGACACCAGGGATACACACACAAAGGAAAGGTCTTGTGAGAAACAAGCATAGGGCAGACTTCTGCCAGCCAAAGAGAGTGGCCTCAGTAGACATCAAACCTGCAAACACCTTGATCTAGGACTGTCGGCCTCCAGAGCTATGAGGAACAGCAGTTTAATCCTCTTAGTTTGTGGTATTTTGTTATGGCTGCCATAACAGACTAATATACCAGATAAACATAAAAATCCTCCACTAAAGGCTTATTTATGTCAATTCCTATTACCTGATACATTATGTTTAGCTTCCAACAAAAAATTGCAAGGCATGCTAAAAGGCAAGGAAAGACATAATCTGAAAAGACAAAGTAAACATAAACAGACTCAGATATGGCAGAGAATTTAGACAAAGTAAACATAAACAGACTCAGTTATGGCAGAGAATTTGGAATTATCAGACTGGGCATTTAAAATAACTATGATTAATATGTTGAGATAATGGAAAAATGGACAAGTAATAAAAGAACATGTGGGTAATGCACGAAGAGATACTGAAATGCTGAGAATTGAAAGGAAATGGTGGAAATCACAAACACTGTAACAGAAATAAAGAATGCCTTTGATGGACTCACCAGCAGACTAGACAAGGCTGAGAAAAGAATAAGTGAGCTTGAAGATAAGTCAGTAGAAACCTCCCAAAGCAAAACGCAAAAAGAAAAAAAAAGTAAGGGATAAAATATCCAAAAACTGTGGGACAATCACAAAAGGTATGCCATGAACATAATGGAATTCCAGAAGGAGAAGAAAAAGAAGGCGCAGACGCAATACTTGAAATAATGTGACTGTGCATTTTCCAACATTAATGGCAGACAAAAAAACAGTGTAAGAAGCTCAGAGAACACCAAGTAGCATAAATTCCAAAAATCAACATCTAGTAATATTATATCCTAACTGCAGTAAACCACAGACAAAGAGAAAATCTTGAAAGAAACCAGGGAGAAGTGGAAGTGGGAGGCTGGGGGGCGGGAAACCTTATCTATAGAGAACGAAGAATAAGAAGTATATTAGACTTCCCTTCACAAACAATGCAAGCATGAAGAAAGTGGAAGTATTTAAATATCAGAAGAAAAAACAAAATCAACATAGAATACTGTATCCAGGAAAATTACCCTTCAAAACTGAAGGAGAAATAATGATTTTCTCAGACAAACAAAAACGGAAGGAATACGTTGCAAGTGGACTTAACTTATAAAAAATGTTAAAATGAGTTTTTAGGAGAGAATGAATAAAATGCAGGTCAGAAACTTGGGTCTACATAAGGAAAGGAAAAGTATGTGAGAAGGAACAAATGAAAGTGGAAGAGGATATTTTATTTTTTTCACTCTTCATTGATTTAAGAGATAACTTTCTAAAATAATAATAGCAGCAGTCTTACTGGCAAAATAGGTAAGTAAGATGAATGCCAGCAGTATTATAAGGCATGGGAGGGAGGAAATGGGAATACTCTGCTATAAAATATCTGCACTATCTGAGAAGTGGTATAGTGTTGTTTGAAATTAGCTGTAAATGTATACTGCAAACCCTAATGCAATCACTAAAACATTTTTAAAAGAAATATAATTAGCATGCAAAAAGAGGAGAAACATGGAATTACATAAAATGTTCAGTCAAACCAGAGAAGGTAGAAAAAGAGTGAAGGATTTTTTTAAAAAAAAGAATAAGGACAATAAATAGGAAACAGTAAAACATATGGTATATATCAATGTTAATCCAACAATATCAATAATCACTTCAAAACCTTAAATACATTTAAAGTGATTATTGATATATACCAATAAATACACTAATCTAAATACACCAGTAAAATACAGAGAATGACAGTGTGGGTAAGAAGAAAACCACAATTATATGATATCTACAGGAAACCCACTTTATATAAAGGCACATATAGATTAAAAGTAAAGGGATGGAGAAAGATATAGCATGCTAATACAAATCCAAAGAAATTGCAGTAGCTATATTAATTTCAAACAAAGCTAACTTCAGAACAAGAAAATTTATAAGGGAATAAAGATGGGCATTACATTATGATAAATGGGTTAGTTCTGCATGAAGACATAAAAACCTCTAATGTGTACGTACCTAATAACAGAGTATCGAAATAAAATGTGAGGCAAAAGCAACAGATTTGCCAAGAGAAATCCACTATTTCTGAGGTTTCAAACACAGTTCTATCAAGAATTGACAAGTATCAGTAAGGACATAATTTTTTTGTTTTGTTTTGGTTTTTTTTTGTGGTACGCGGCCCTCTCACTGCTGCGGCCCCTCCCGCTGCGGAGCACAGGCTCCGGACGCGCAGGCTCAGCGGCCATGGCTCACGGGCCCAGCCGCTCCGCGGCACGTGGGATCTTCCCGGACCGGGGCACGAACCCGCGTCCCCTGCATCGGCAGGCGGATTCTCAACCACTGCGCCACCAGGGAAGCCCTGTAAGGACATAATTTAACTGAACAGCATCATTAATCAACTAAATCTAACTTACATTTATAGAATACTACATTGAACAATGGTAAAGTACACATTTTTCTCATATGGAATATTCACCAAGACAAACCACATTCTGGGCCAACAACTTCAGTAGAACAGAAATCATACAAATTATGTTCACGTAGACCAGTGAAATTAAACTGGAAGTCAATAACAGAATGCTGGAAAATCCTAAAATATGTGACAATTAACCACCATACTTCTAAATATCACATGCGTTAAAGAAGAAATCTCAAAAAAAATTTTTTTGAACTGAATGAAAACAAAATACAACTTATAAAAATGTGTGGAATGCAATAACTGCAGTGCTTAAAGGGAAATTTATATCATATATAAATGTATAAATATTTAGAAAAGAAGAAAGGTCTAACATCAATAATCTAAGCTTTCACTTTAGGCAACCTGAAAATGAAGAGCCATATAAACCTGAAGCAATCAGAAGGAAAGAAAAAATAATTACAATGGAAATTAATGAAACTGAAAACAGGAAAACAGAAAAAAAAAAAAATCAATGAAACCAAGAGCTAGTTCTTGAGAAGATCAGTAAAATTGATAAGTTGCTAGCCAGGCTAAAAAGATGATAGTGAGGGAGGGAGGGAGGGCAGGAGGGGGAGAAAGAGAAGGAGAGAGAAATAGAAAGATGGAGAGAGGGAGAGAATGAATGAATAAATAAATAAGGGACCATCATGATTGATCCATTAATATTAAAAGGACCATAATAGAATATTATGAGAAAGTCTATGCTCACAAATAACTTAGATAAAATGGACCAATTCCATGAAACACAATCTAGCAAAACTCAAATAAGAAAAAATAGATAATCTGAATATGCCAATCTCTATCAAAGAAGTTTAATCAATTTGATAACATTGCAAAGCAGAAAGCACCTGGGCCAGATGGTTTCACTGATGAATTTTGCCAAACATTTAAGGAAAAAAGTATACCAATTTTATACAATCAATTCCAGAAAATAAAAACAGAGAGAACACTTCCTAACTCTTATGAAGTCAGCATTACGATAAATACCAAAATACAAGGATATTACAAGGAAGAAAAATACAGATGTATATTTGTCATAAACATACATATAAAATATTAGCAACTTGATTCTACCAATATATAAGTAGAAATATAATCTCAATCAAGTGGGATTTATTCTAGGTGTGCGAGGCTGGTTCAACATTTGAAAATCAATTAATGTAACCCATCTTACCAACAGGCTAAAAAATAAATCATGATTATAATACAGATTCAGAAAAAGCATTTGACAAAATCCAATACCCATTCATGATGAAAAACTCCCAGCAAACTAAGGGAACATCCTCCACTTGAAAAAGAACATCTCCAAAAAAACCTGCAGCTAGCATCATAATTAATGGTGAGAAAACAGATGCTTTCCCTCTAAGATCTGGAACAAAGCAAAGAAAATCTGTCTCATCACACCACTTCTAGTCAACATCATAATGGAGGTCCTAGCCAATGCAATAATATATAACTAAAAGGCGTATGTATTAGAAAGGAATAAATAAAACTGTCCTTGTTCACAAAGGCAAAATTGTTAATTAAAAAAATCCCACATAATTGACCAAAACACTCTTAAAAATAATAAGCTATTATGGTAAGGTTGCAAGATACAAAATTAATACATATACAAAAGTCCATTGCTCTCTTATACACCAGCAATGAACAACTGAAATTTGAAATTAAAGACACAGTAGCATTGACATCAGCACCAAAAATAATGAAACACTGGGATATAAATCTAACAAAGATGTACAAGATATTGTATAAGTACAAAACTATGGTGAAAGAAATTAAAGGATCTAAATAAGTAGAGAGATAGCCCACGTTCACCGATGGGAAGACAGTATTTTTAAGATGTCACTTCTTCCCCCTTGACGTATAGATTCAACGCGACCCCCTTCAAAATCCAAGGAAATTATTTTGTGAATGTGTACAGATGGGTTCTCCAGTTTCTATGGAAAGACAAAAGACCTCGAATAACCAAAACAATCCTACAGAAGAACAAGCTTAAAGGCTGACCTTACGGACTTCAAAATTTACTATAAAGTTATAGTGATCAAGATATTGTGGGGTGGGTGAAAGAACTGACAAAGAGAGAAAGAAAACACAGAACTATAATATATAGGGTAAAATCAAATGTGACTTTGGAATTGGTGAGGAGTTATAGATACAACACTGATCCATAAAAGAAAAACTTCATATCTTAGATATGATTAAATTTAGAACTGCTCTGTGAAAGACTCTACTAAGAAAATAAAAAGACAAACCCTAGACTGAGATAAAATATTTGTAAAACACGTACATTGTACAATAAAGAGCTTGTATTCAAAGTATACAAAGAACTCTTAAAACTGACCAATAAGAAACAACCCAATTTAAAAATGGAAGAGAAATCAGTATAGACACCTCACCAAAGAAGATACCCAGATATCAAATAATCATATGAAATGCTCAACACTGTATGCCATTAGGGAATTTCAAATTAAAACAAGGTGATTTTGAAATAACTAAAATCCATTCAAACTCTTGTTCATTTTTAGTGGGAATGAAAAAATCCTACAGCCACTTTTGGAGATATTTTGGCAGTTTCTTAGAAAACCAAGCATAGTCTCACCATATGATCCTACATTTGTGATCTTAGGTATCTGCCCAAATGAGCTGAAAGCATAAAAACCTGCACACGAATGTTTACAGCAATTTTATTCATAGTTGCCAAATAGAAGCAACCAAGATATCCTTCAATAGGTGAATGGAATTCTGTTACATTCATACAATGGATACAACGGAATATTACTCATCATTAAAAAGAAATGAGCTATCAAGCCACAAAAAGACATGGCGAAAACTTAAATGTGCATTTTTAGAGAAAGACGCCAGTCTTTAAAGGGTATATATTATATTATTCCAACTATATGACATTCTGGAAAAGGTAAAATTATAGACAGTAAAAATATCAGTGTTTGCCAGGGGGTGTTGGTGTGAAGAATAGGCAGAACACAGTGGGTTAAGGTCAGTGAAACTACTCTGAATGATATTATAGTAATGGATACATGTCATTATGCATTAGTCAAAACCCACAGAACTGTGCAACACAAAGTGAACCCTGATTTAAACTATGAACTTTAGTGAATAATAATGTATCAATATTGGTCCATCAGTTGTAACAAATATATAACACTAATGCAAGATGTTAATTATAGGGAAGCTGAGGGAGGGAGAGGAAAAGAGTATATGTGAACTCTCCTATCTGTTCAATTTTTTGTAAACTGAAAATAGAGCCAAAAACTTCTACTAAATTAAAAAAAACTATGCCAGGCAGGAGGGCTGGAAGGACTTAAAGCAGCTAAAGTTAGAGGGAAGAATCAGGTACCTGAAAGAGCAGCACCAAAGACAGACTAGAGGGAAGTGAGGGTTTGGAGACCAGGAAAGAAAAACTAACCTTCCTCCAAGTGAAAAGTGATTACAAATTAAAACATCTATTTTTCATGTATATTATCTCATATAATTCTCCCCTAAATCCTCTGACATAGAGTATTTCTGATTTTTTCTAAGGTTAATATCAGTTAACTTGTCCAATACCACCTAAATAATAAGCAGGGAAAGACAGAACTTATTCTATGTCCTCCTAGTAACAGTCATACAAATGCAGATGATAGTCTAAGTAGAGGGTAAGGGGTTTATTTTCTACTAAGAAATTATACACACACACACACGTGTGTGTGTGTGTGTGTGTGTGTGTGTGTGTGTGTATGCATGTGGAAGTGAATATGTGTGTGTGTATTGTACATCTTTCTAGGGGAGGAAAAGCAATAATACTGTCTCTTCCTTGAAACAAGTCCCTCGATTGGCTCTTATTTATTTATTCTCATACATTGGAAGAGAGTAAGGTGCCTTGGTGTGCCTAATCAGAGGAATTTGGATAAAGTTAAAATAGTCTGTGTAAAAGAGTATCAGGTAGCAATGTTGGGGAGAAGGGTAAGGGATCTGGAACACAGAGAAAAGTTGAGTGGGCCAATTATACATGAATGAAAGAATCTGGGTGTGGTCCAGAATAGATCAAATTGATAGGCAGTAGAAGTTGTAGGAAAGGAAATAATATCAGGATCAAGAATTCAGCAGTTTTGGAGACCTGACTCAAGGGTAACCCCCAACATGAGAATGCCAGTGGAATTTACAGAGAGGGTGGAAACTCTGAGCATACCACAGAACTTGGTGGAGGCTCAAGCTAGTTAATTCTGATATTAAAGTAATGGTTATGCACAGAAGATTGGAGAACGTAAGGTCATCCATGTGGCATACTCTTGACTTTCAAATTTATTAATTGTATCTGCTCTAAGAGATCCATAGAAACATTTCCTTCAGTGATCTTTGAATAAACCCAAAGGTTTTCATTCAATTTTCACTAACAGTATTTCATAAACATCTCTGAGAACATACAGACATAGGGAGTGAATTTAAAGTATTCAGCTAAATTAATAAATAACCATGACAACATGTCTTTGTCTTTTCTGTTACCTTGCATAATACATTGGGAATGTTTACTATATAGGGACACAGATTTTTGTTGATTTGTTCATTGCTGTATTTACACTGACTAAAAGAGTATGCGGTACAGAGGAGTTGTTACATAAATATTCATTAAATGATATTATATGCTTAGGTTGCTTCTCCTGTAAACTATATTCTTGAGTACCACTTCCAAATGAACACGATTTATTAGCAAGGGCAATTTTTTTTCTCATTGAAGCTCTAATTTCTTATGCAGGGACTAAAATTTGAAGCCATTTCATTTTAGCTCTTATCAAATGAAAAGATCCAAATCAAAATGGAGCTGATATATTTGTTAACAAATCACAAGGTAGACTGGAATTAATCACAACCCCTCTAAAGCTGTATTGTTTTACACTTTAACACATGTTCAAAACTACTTTTGTTGAAAAGAGTCAAAAGAGAAATTACTTTAAAAATCAGAGATAGGGATTTTACAACTCAACGTACAATGAAACACATGTGCTGGCTAAAAGGTTTCGTTTTGTCTAGTCGTTTTAACTCCTATGATCACATTGAACATGAAATGAATGAATCAGACACTTCAGTATCTTGCTCAATGGTTACCCAATAATGTCTCTAATTTTGTTAAAATTACTCTGAGAGGAAAATATTTGCAAACACAAATTACTAAAGACCAAAAGACATTTTCTTTTTCCTTCATTTGAAAGTGGTAAAGCACAATTCAGTTGAAGATAAGGCAATACCAGATGGTGAGAAGCTAGAGAAGTTCTATAGTAAGGTTTGACTTCACCAACAATTATTTCCTAAGTACTAATAATACTTTACACATGTGCAGCACTTTCCAGTTTTCAATGTCCTTATGCATTTGATCCTCACAACTCAGTATGTATGGCAGAGCAGATTTTATTAGCCTAATATAACAAAAGTAGAAATGGAGACTCAAAGGAAGTTTACTGATGGGATTGACATCACCTTAAAAAGTGACAAAGTCAGGGTTAGAATTCACCTCTTTGACTTACATGGATGAGAATATTCACAGTTGATGATGATGCACCTGAAATTTTATATTATTTTATATAAAATACCCATTTAAAATAAATGATCTTATCACAATTTCAAGCAGGATGTACTGAGGCGATCATGAATATTTGGGTAATGATAATAATAGTAATAATAAAAGTAATAGTAATAATAGTAGTAAGATTAACATTTGTTCAAACCAAGTACAAATCTAAGCACTTAGGTGATTATCCTATGTAATTTTTTCAGCATCCTCATAAAGTAGATGCTATTTTTTACACCTATTTTATAGATAGAAGTATTTAGGCTGAAACCATAACTGACTTTACAAAAGGACATAAAGCTTCTTATGAGGTAGACCTGGGATTTGAATTCAGACCAGAGGCCAGGTTTTAGCCACCATATAATTCTGTCTCCTGAATCTGACTTTTAACTACATAACTCCTCTGTGTTGCAATTTCAAATCTATAATGTGGGTGTGATTATAAGTCCTGTTTACTGGGAATACCATTGCTTTTAAATAAGAAAATGGACATAAAAATCATTTGCAAACTGCAAATATGAAACAAATGTCAGCTTTTACAAGCTAAAATTCAACTTTTGGAATGTTTGTCATTATTTCTTCTTTTCCTTCTTTTCTGTTTTTGTTTTTGGTCTCTAGTTGGCCTCTTTGCCATACTAATGAGTACAAGTAATGCGGTTAGGTCTCGTGAATTGCATTCAGCTTCTCTCTGTCCAATGACACAGTTCCCAATCAAATATCTCTGATCACAGAGGGATAAGGGAAGTTGTGAATTTATAAATGTAAATCCATCATCACCGATGGAAAACAATTTCAGTGGTGTATGCTATATTGACAGTGGGCCGTTAACCTTATATTTACGTACAGAGGGTAGAATATTATTCATTTTATATTTTCATCTAAGTTATTCTTTAATAACTCTGAAACTTTAGTATTTGGGCATTGTTGTTTGTAAAATGTGAAAATTGTGTCTTTTTTCCCACAAATTTGTTAAAAAGAACCTACACGTTCAAGTTAAATATGGTGAGCTGTCATCAGCTTCTAATTGCAGAACTAGAGTCTTCAGTAAAATTGGACAGTGGAACAAATCACTTATGGCACTTTACTCTTTTTTTTTTTCCCCTTTTGGTTTTAAATCTAGGTTGACAGGGGGACTTAACATTAGTTTTGTGCTCTTAGAAATATGTGGCCCTATTTGCATTTGTTGCTGTTTTCTTTTTTCTTGCCTAAATGCAGGAGTTTACCTTGCAATAAGACCACTAAAAATGAAAACTGATATCATAAAGTACCTCTTCTCATAAAAATGTTGAATAACAACTGGCATTGAAGACTAAAACAAATGACATGTGGCAAAACCTAATCAACATAGAACTAAACATCTTATCTCTTTGTCATCATCTATTAACCTATTTCATTTTCTGCCTTTTCCCCACATTTAATATTTGTTACCTTGTGGCTACACACATGTTGGTGATCAGCTAATTTATGCCTTATGTTGTATATAGAATTTAATGGCTGCCAATAATTACAGTGGTAGACAAACTAGAGATTTTTCACTTCTCTGCTAAAAAACTAACCATGTGTTCTGCTTTAAAGCAATGTGGTTTTATTTTATGAATTTTCTGCAAGAAAAAAAGAAAATCAGAGCTGTGAAATTTGCCATTATTCATGAAAAATTATCTGATGGAAAGTTGAGCCTCAAAGAGGGTAGGATTTTTTTTTTTTTTTTTAACTTGGCTTTAGCACTAGATCTGTGCTCAGAGAAGAGGATGTTAGAGTCTACAGATCCCATCTTTCTGTAACATTTTAATAGGTGACAGATCAACACTGGCTAACAGGAATCCTGTTACTTAAAATGCCTGTGGGTTTCTTATTTGGACGTTTCACTTACAGTTGAAATTAGTAATTTCAGGTTCGTTTAAAATTTGACCAGCTACAAAGAACTCATAGAAGCTTATCCTTTTAGTTAAACATATCAGTATTTCAAATATTCAGTCAAAAATAAATATTACTTTGATATTAAATTGAATTAAAAAGTATTTTCAAAAAACAAAGACATACACATTTAATCTTGAAAGCCAGTTACTTATGCCTCCATTTACACTCAGCATGTATATCTTTAGTAACTATTAATTTAATTATCTAATGAAGTACAGTGTTTTTCCTGGATTATATGGAGGTAGTTTTCTGTTTATACTAAGAAAAAGATGATGGAAGAGCTTAAAAGTATATAAAAGGATTTTTTATTAAAATAATTTTTATTTGAACTGTGCCTAGCCACATGCCAATAGTTTCCTTATTAACTGAAATTTCAAAATTTTATATCCTCCAGCTTTCTTTTCTTTCTAATTTGCGTCTTTATCCTCTCCTTTATTTCCACCCTTTCTTTCCTTTTTTTTTTATTCCTAGACTTGTTCCAAATATATTAAAAGGCAACTTACATTTGCAACGTGGACAAAGTTTTAGCATTACATAAATATGCATAGAGTCCAGAAACTTTTTTTTTTTGAGTCCAGTCACTTTCAAGATACCTGTATTATGCCATGTACACTGAACACCTGTAAAGATTTTTTCCATTAATAATAGTATTTGCATACTTTATTAGGTTTAGTAGAAGTTAAGTGGCTGTAACAAAGAGACTCCATAATACTGTGTTCAAATATGTAGAAAACATATTTCCCTCCCATACAACAATCGAAATTGAGCAGTCACTTCCTGGAAGAGTGGTTCTGCCATCTTTACTACCAGACTTCCAATGTTGCTTCTGGAGTTGCCTTTCCCCAAGTGCCAAGCACTCGGCAAGAGCGTCTTTGCCCTTTAAAGTAATGACATCGAGTTGCTCAAAACTGTTTTTCCTGATATATTACTGTCCTAAACATACACACAAGGCTATGCCCGCCTATACATCAGGTTATGAAATGTAGTCATTTCCTACAGTTAATGCTATCAGATTAATGTACAAACAGCAAAAATTCAGGGAGTTCCATTACAAAGAGGAAGATGGAGAGAATGGGTACTGAGCAACAGTTACAGTCCCCACCCACTAAAGAACAACAAATATTTTTCTCCAGAGTTGAATAAAATGACTGCTTATTTGCTTATAACAGTGCATTACTCAGTGTGGTACCATTTAATATGCATGAAGACTATTAAATAAAATATATTTTCCTCTAAAAATGTTTCCATGGTGAGAAAAAGGAATCAAGGCTCATTTTTCTTTCTTTTTTTCCTCCTACTTTTCTATTATATTGTAAATTCTTAAAGTACAAGCAATCTGGTATTCTCAAAAGAGCGAATGGTATTGTGACATAAATTTTAATCTATTTTCCAATAAGCCAGCATTGATTCACGGGCAGTCTGGAAAGAATTAAGACTCACTTGTTTTGAGCTTAATTTTTTTTAACACAGATCTACTAAGGGAGTTATAAGCCATGTCACCAAATTTCATTTGAAGGAATGTAGTATTTAAATATGGTTTTATTAATATCATGACAATTATTAATGACAATAATCATGTTTGATTAAAGTTACTTTATACATAAAAATTGTCAAAAATAAACTGTAACTACTGGCAAATTCCTCAATAAAAGGGGTTAAAATATATACTTAGAAAACTCCTAAAAACCTAAGCTTTTAAAAGAGCATTATCATCTTTTCAAGTATTATTCATAATTATATTCCAATTACATGACATAATTTCTCTAAAAGTAATCATACTTCAAATGTGAGTGTTTTGAACATCTTATGATAGACGTATTGCTACACTCATTTTCCATTTTTGTTCACCTAGATTTTTTTAATCTATAATAATATTCACAAAACATATACAGCTACATAAATTATTAATAAAACGTATACACATTCACTAATAATAGTGTTTGGCAGTTGTGAAATGTATACTTTTCTCTAATTGTGATGAATAAAGAAGCAGAACATTTCAGAACAAACTTTTTTCACGGTAAAACTGTATTTTTGAAATTCTGAAACATCCGATATGTTTCATATTTATATATAATTACAAAAAAGAGAATTCTGAGATTTTAAAAATAGTCTTTTAAACTGAGACTTGTATTTCATGTGTATATTACACAAAATCATCAACCCTGCCATGACTATAATAAATAACAACTGTACCTAAAAGTTGTTATTTTATGAGGAAAACATTTGAAAATATGTAATGTTGTTAAAGTTTATGATGTATCATATTGAATCCTCCCCAATAATGGGATAGAGTTAAGAAAAAGACTTTTTGTCAATTATTTTATTCTTGGAAACAGAAAAATGCAAAGAAAATATAGATGGTCTTGTTATTGGAAGTGTTGAAAATTTAAAAAATTTGTATTTTTATTTTGCTTTTAAATACAAACATGGCACCTCTTATAGACACCAAAAGAGAGATTCCCTATAATTTCTCAAAACTGAAAACGAGTACTTTCAGATCCTCTCAGGCATTCTCATTTAGTTTACTTCAAAAAAAAATTGGAGTAAAGCAAAAGTCTAATAAGTTTAGTAATTCCATTTTTTCTCAGAAGAAATAACAGATTTAATTCATAATCTTGAAACGCCAATGAAAGGAGAATTACAATTTCTGAGCTACCATCTATTATGACAGCTAATTTATCAATTCAGAAATGATGCAATTTGAGTTTGAAACTAGGGAAAACGATTTATTCACCCTATAATATATTTCATTCATATGCCACTAAAGATCGTGGCTACTGATCTTGTTTACGAATAATGTGAGCTAGATTTATGCATGGAAATACAATGACTGTGTCATAATATGAAATGTCAATGACTGTCTCAGAAATCACACATTTATGAATATAAAACGTTAAATCTCAAATGATACTTGACCTTTTTTCTAATCCCCTCACATATTTAACAGTTCTATTATCTAACTTAGAGGTACATGGTAGTAGAAGGGAAGAAAATAATTACTTTTATAACATTTATTTTTAAACCAGTAAGTATATTTACTAATGGGAGATGGTACAAACAAGGAGGAAAGGGAAATAGTAAGTATAAATATTCCTAGAAGAAAAATGAAAAAAAAAAAAGTAATGGCTAAGTTTTAAAATTTCATTTCATCTAGTCATTCTGTGATCACATGCTCAGTTCCCACCAGGAACAAAACTAAGCACAACACTGAGTACTAAGTTATACAAGATACCTCATCAAGAAAGCCTCTCAACCACGGAGGGCACTATGACTGTAGCAGTGAGTAGCAATGATTTCATCTAAGTTACAGCAAAACATGATGATTTCCTGAACTTGGGCAGAAGTAGCAGAATGAAGAGAAAGGTAAATAAAAACAATAAATACCTGTGATATATAGCATTTGGTAACCAACTGGTTATAGGATCAGTGGAAAGAAAAATGTGAACGTGATTCTAAAATTTCCTTTTGGCAACTGAAGAGATGTTGTTAAACATCATAATTTGATGCTATGCCATTAAAAATAATTAAAAGATGGGAGAAGAGACGGATGTCTCTTGTGGTGTTTGCCAGTCTGTCTCATATCGCCAGTCTGGTTAACTCTAGTTCTAGTGGCAGTCTTCTTCAGGTCCAATCTATCTTTGATATTGTTGCTTAAGCTTCTTTAACTACAGTCTTAATAACCCTATTCAGTTTAACTAATATGCACATTTACCCATAAAGTCAAAACTATACTGATTTTCAAGATCCTCAATTATCTGGTCTCAAGCCGTCTTTCTCCTTTTATTTCCAACAGATCTTCAACTTAATTCCTCTTATGAAATTAAGAACAAAATCCCCCAAAGCAAAGTCCCTGGCAGGAGGTGAGCAAGGAAGCAAAGAATAATACAGAGCTATTGGTTACTCATCATACATCTGTCTATAAGAGGTGTTGGTGCCAGAAATAAACAGCAGTTTGAAGTAACTGAATGCTAATCAAAAGAAGAGATGCTTATTCATGCAATACAGGCCAGCTGAAGTCTGGGAAGGTAAAGTATACTGTCCTTGGTATGCATACAAAACCTTCCATGTAACAAAGTCTACTCACCTCCCAGCCTTATTTGCTTTCAACATGCCTGCTTTGAGTCTGATGCTCCAGGCATACCAAACAGCTTGCTGGTACCAGAATATGTCTGGCCCTGTGGTTTAATAGACATCTTGAATTTAACATGCCCAGAAGAAACTGTTTCTCAACACTAATCTAATCATCACTATAAATGGAAACACTATGTTTGCTCAGTTGCTCAGTCTCTAAAACTTGGAGTCACCTTTGAGTGACTTATTTTCCATGTCCATTAGCCAATCCTGTTAACAATACCTTCAAAATGCATTCTGAATCTGACTGCTTCTCATTATATAAATGCTACTACCCTGGTCCTAGCACAGATATCTGTCATGTAGATTATTGGGAAAACTTCATGCTTTTTTTTTTTTTTTTTTTTTTTTTTTTTACTGCTTCCACCCCCGCCTTGTAATCTTATCATACATTAGCCAGGGTTCTTTAAAATTTAAATCATATTAAAGCAACCTTTACTCAAAATCCTCCAGAATCCTGAATTTTTCCCATGCCCTAAAAGGCCATTCCTGTTCTTTTCCACTTCCCTTTTCTCCCCTCACGTCTCTTTCAAGTTCTAACTCTCTCTCTCTCTCTCTCCCTCACTCACTCCATGTCAGCCACACTGGCCTCCTTGCTATCTCTCAAACATGTTAACCAAACTACTGCCTCAAAGCCTTTGCCCTGTTTCTTCTACTTGAAAAGTTATTCTAACCTGCTTGCTCCCTCACTTCCTGCAAGTTATTACTCAGATGTCATCTTCTCGGTAGACTAGCCTTATAAAATCGTACCACTTCCCCAGTCCCCTCTTATCCCCTTACTCTGCTTTGCTTTTCTATACAGAATTAATCACTACTTGAGATATTATATATAAGCTTATTTTTTGACTGTCTTTTGTAAGTTTTATGAAACCAGAAATTTTGTATGTTTTGTTTGGTACAGTGTCTGCAGGGTCTGGCATTCAAAATTATTTGCGGATTAACAGAATAAATAAAGGAATGCGTTATGCCTAGCAGCCTGTTTCAGATGTTTGTGTCTCTTCACAAGCTTTTTCCTCTGCCTGGAAAGTGCATGATCTTCCAGGTCCTGACCATCTGGTGAATAAATCCTCCTAAACCTTTCTAGAGAATTAGAATCTTG
Source organism: Physeter macrocephalus (assembly GCF_002837175.3). NCBI lineage: Eukaryota > Metazoa > Chordata > Mammalia > Artiodactyla > Physeteridae > Physeter > Physeter macrocephalus. The sequence goes on along the minus strand of NC_041220.1, from coordinate 129,461,566 downwards.
TCTACCTTCTAAGAATTTTTCTGGAACTCTCTTCAGGTCAAACTCCCCATTCTTTCCTCTGCCCAACTATGGTAACCTCTGTAAACTTCTTTAGTTATCTTCTGCAACACTTAGGTGTCTTTAATAATTTATATCTGTAAAAGCACCACGTGGATCATTCGCACACCCGAAGTACAACGTCTGCCACGTAGTAAGCACATAACCATTATTTGTTAAATTGATATATGAATGGAAATGATCTATGTTCAACATTCTTCTCTTTTTGAAAAGTCAATGGATGAAGAGGTAAAGCTAAAGACCCTCATGTGTTAACTTTATTTTTGTGTCTCTAATAACTTATATTTAATAATTGTAATAATCAAAATAATAATGCTGATGACTTATTGTATATTGCACTGTTCTAAGGGCTTTTATAAGTAATAACTCATTTATTCAATCCTTTGAGTTGATGAACTAGTATGATGTTAGTTTTACACTTGAGGAACTGAGGCATGGGATGTTAAGTGGCTTGTCCTCATAAGAACAGACCCAAGTATCTCCCTCCAGAGACTCTCCCTTCATCGCTAGTTCATGGTACAAGACTATTTCCTTTTATTTTATTCCAAGACGTATGAGGAAAAAAGGTTTTGACAGAGATAAGTGCTAACTGACTACCAAACTAAATCTCAGAGGTATTTCCATGAGTCTTGCATGATATGAATCTATTTTTGTGGTTCTAATTTTTTCACCCAAGTAATTGGACTCTATTGGTCTCTGATATGTATGTGTCTTAATAAGGCACATTCTACATGGTTGGTTGTCTCTTTAATTTTAAAGATTTTACTGTTTCTTAATTGAAGTATAGTTGATTTACAATGTTATATTAGTTAAAGGTGTACAGCACAGTGATTCAATCTTTTTATAGGTTATACTCCATTTAAAGTTATTATAAAATATCAGTTATAGTCCCTGTGCTGTACAAGATATCCTTGTAGCTTATTTTATGCATAGTAGTTTGTACCTCTTAATCCCCGTTCCTCTATCTTGCCCCTCTCCTCAATCCTCTCCCCACTGGTAACCACTAGTTTGTTCTCTGTAACGATGAGTCTGTTTCTGTTTTGCTAGATACATTCCTTTTATTTTTTAGATTCCACATATAAGTGAAAACATGCAGAATTCATCTTTCTCTGTCTGATTTACTTTACTAAGCATAATACCCTCTAGGTCCATCCATATTGCTGCAAAAGGCAAAACTGTATTATTTTCTTATGGGTAATTCCATTGTGTTACATATTTTTTATCCATTCATCTCCTGATGGATACTTAGGTTGCTTCCAGACCTTGGCTATTGTAAATAATGCTGCAATGAATATAAGGGTGCATATACCTTTTGGAATTAGTGTTTTTGTTTTTTTCAGATATATACCCAAGAGTGAAATTGCTGGATCATATTGTAGTTCTACCTTTAATTTTTTGAGAAACCGTCATATTATTTTCCATAGTGATTGCACCAATTTACATTCCCACCAAGAGTGACTCCAATTCCCTTTTCTCCATATTCTCATCAACATTTATTATTTGTTGTCTTTTTGACAACAGCAGTTCTAACAGGTGTGAGGTGATTTCTCAGTGTAGTTTTGATTTACATTTCCCTGATGATTAGAGATGTTGTGCATTATGTCATTATTTATTTTGTTTCATATATGTATACATATATAAAAACATTTCATAGTTAATTAGTTACTTATAGTCCAAACCAAAAATTATACAGGTGTGACTGACAAGGTCTCTCCCAAGGGATAGGTAAATATAGCTTATTACTTTATTCCCATAAAATATTTTAAGGGACAATTATATTAAAAGGAAAGTTCTTCAACACATTCACAGATAAGCATAACCCAATTTGTTGTATTAAACTGTCTTAAGTAGGACAAATCTGGGGGGCATATATGGCCTTGATTTTAGCTATTGGAACTCTACTATTAACTTTCCCTGGTCGTTAAAGTCCTAAGCAAGAACTTACATTCATTTTAATCAATAGCCTCACTATGTTAGAGGACAGTTAAGAAATGAGAGATGACATGTTTATTTAGAAGAAATCCACAATGAATGTGTATATAAATTATTAGATTTAATAGGTGAATTTAGCAGGGTAGCTATATATCTCAATTTGGAAAATGATTACTCATATTTATATACTGAACAATAAATGTTTAGTAAGGTAACGTTCGAGACTATCATTTTTTAAGTTTCTCATTATGGAAAATTTTAATTTCATAAATATGTAGAGACTATTGTTAAAAAAAATGTACTTTCTGTTCTTATCAACTCATGACCAATCTTGATTTGTCTACAGCTCTTGCCAATTCCTACCACTTCCAATTTATTTTTTAAAAATATCAAGAATCATATTATTTCATCTTTAATATTTCAGTATATATCTGTAAATAAGCACTCATCTTGAAGCATAATCATATTTCTATTATCAAAACAAATTATAAAGGATTTTTTTTTCAAAATTTATTTATTTATTTTTGGCTGCATAGGGTCTTCGTTGCTGCACGTGGGCTTTCTCTAGTCGCAGTTGAGTAGGGGCTACTCTTTTATCGCGGTGGCTTCTCTTGTTGCAGAGCACAGGCTCTAGGCACATGGGCTTCAGTAGTTGTGGCACGCAGGCTCAGTAGTTGTGGATCATGGGTTCTCGAGCACAAGCTCAGTAGTTGTGGTGTACAGGCTTAGTTGCTCTGTGGCATGTGGGATCTTCCCGGACTAGGGATTGAACCCGTGTCCCCTGCATTGGCAGGCAGATTCTTACCCACTGTGCGACCAGGGAAGTCCCAAGGATAATTCTTAGTATTATGAAATATCCGATTAGTGTTCAAATTCCCTGATGGTTTCAAAATTTCTTTTACAGGCTGTTTGTTAGAGTCAAGGTACAAATAAAATCCATACACTACAGTTGGATTAAATAAACTCATTTCCAGACCCTTTTTTCCTAAATTTCTATTTTTTTTTCCTCGAAGTTTATTTGCTGAAGAGACCAGGCCATTTGTTCTCCGTAATTTCCTGAAGTATAAAGTTTTCTAATTGCTTCCCTTTGGTATTGTTTAACTTGTGTTCTGTTTCTTATATTCCCTATAAATTGGCAGTTAGATTTAGAGGCTTGATCAGATTCTGGTTTAAAATTTGGTGGTACTGTAATACTTTGTAGGTGGCGTTGTGTATTTTAGTCCTCAGGTACATAATAGAATCAGTTACAGGAAGTATTGATAGAATGAAGCCTCCACCTATGTTTCTTTGCCTGCTAGATTACTCTGAGATTATACTGAATCCATTTATTGGTGCCTTATTCAGAATACAATACTTCTGTTTTATTGAAAACTGACTGAAATAGAGTGGCTTATGTTAATTTGCTAGAAAACTGTCAAACATAAGTGACCGGGAAGATTTTTAATTCCTTGGTCCACCTACTTGCTTTTTAAAAAAAATTTACTTTCTCTTAATATCATTAGCTGTCAACAAATCATTACATGTGAGACATATATTCAAAAATTCTTTTGATCCACAGTTTAATGCCTGAAGATCTGAGAGAGGCATGTTGAAGCATCTGGAACCTAGGGGATAAACCGACTACAACTGTTGGTCATTTCGTTCTCTTTATAGCTCCTGTTCAAAGCAAATATAAATCCTGAGATGCAGTTACTTGAGTGTTCAAATTGTCCAGGACATAGTTCACATCTATTCCTGAGCATAGATTTCCTCTTCTTCCAGATTAATCATGAAACATTTACTTAATTGTAGTAACACTCAGTGGAAAGTCATTTATGTACCCTTACAGATAATTCTACTCTGATGAATTCAATGCCATGTGTGTGGTCACCAAATTTTATTAAAGAATTCTGTATGCAGTCACTTTGGATTTTTTCATAAGTGTTATTTACTGTCAGTTCTAAATGGACCTTGGTGATTTGCATGGTTTATTCAGCGTGTCACTTAAAATTAAACTAATGACTCTTTAGAGACTACAAATATGAAACAAATATTCAGAAAACATTTTGCCTAATGGCACAAAGTGCTCCATCAGGTGTGGGCAAAAATAGAAATAAATGCAATTTGAAGGCCTAAAACTCAAAGATAGAATCATATAAGGGGCTAAAGAAATAACTATAGAAGCAGCAGAGATAGGGAAATCAAAACCTCTGATTTACATTTGAATGGAGTCTAAGAAAGTCAACCTATAGACTGAATTAAATTTAAGAAAGCTTTGATGAAGCATAAGGACACATTAAAGACTAAAGTGGCATGAAATCGGAAGAAAATGAAAATGTAAGACCTGCTATACAGAATGACTGACACAGGCCTAGACTGCTGAGCTTGCTGGCTTGAACATCTACAGCCCTCTGTTTTCCCAAAGTTAAAACAATTTGTTTCTAAGAACAAGTTTAGTCTCCCAGTTTCTGGGATGTGCCTTGAACTTACGTATTAAGTAAACATAAGAACTCTATCAAATTCTCTAGAACAAAACCTGTCTGACTCTAATTTTATGTCCCTGTTCTGCTTAAGGGACTTGAGCCATATTCCTCAAACCTAGTCATTATATTTTCCCCAGTATGAGGAAGGCACTCTATTCCTCTGTTAAATTTTCGTCATTATTATAGCTCAAGGACCTGAGTTTTTCCTGCTATTTAGCAGCTCCTCATGTAAGAGCCCTGTCATGTTTCCCTCTTTGCCCATCTATATAGTTCTATTATCACCTAGTCCTGGACGTCCTGTTGGTGCTGTGGAAATCCCTTGTTAGGACTTCTCTGATGCCACGTTCAGTTGCTATTTGTTTTAAATATTGTGTTCTGCCTGCCAGATCTGATTTCTACCTGCAGTCTGATCTATCCCCAAAGACCTATTCTATTTGTATATCCACTTGGATCCAGTTTGAAAATGTCAACTCCTTTTAAGATGGTGATTCTAGGCTACTTAAACTGTTAAACTAGCTGCTTAAACTAGCTACTGCACAGCTGTGGTCAGTAAAATGACCATATTTTTCCCACTGCACCACAAGAGCATCCATGTTCCACCGGCATCTCGGTGACTATGAATTGGAAATACTGCTGCTAGAGAAACTGCCCTCCCATAAACACCCCAGAGTAAACTCTGTATGCTGTCACTGTGTAGAGCCACTGCCCCACTCCTCCTCCAGAACTCTACTCAACCTACTCCTCTCCCCCAAGAGGCCATGATAACAGATAACTCTCCATCAGATTGCTCCTCCCATATTAGTATCTATAGGTCTCTGCAGGAACAGAGGATCTATAAATCCCTATACCTTATCTTTCCTTCCACTGATGCTTGGAAGGGGATAGAATATTGATCCAGCTGCTGGGATTGGGGCTGGAGTAGAAAGGGTGTGTAGAGGACACTAGTGTCAAAAGGTAGCAATGACCTGAATCAGAATTTTAGGCAAGTTTCCAGAGAAGCACTGCTGTACGTGGATTTATTTATTTAGTCACTCAATATATACTTCTTGTGTACTAACCATGAACCAAGCACCATAGTGAAATAATAATGTTTCATAAGTATTATTTTTCCACTTAGTTTAAATTATAGATTTAATAGGCCTTGGTGAATAAGATAGCCAATCGTTATCATAGCACAATTTCTAAGAGAAAATTCATTCCGAGTTCCACCAATCAGGCTATCACAGACTTACCAGAAAGCTTTTGCAACAGCACTCCAACTCACAACTGTGAGTTATGGTGGATTAATGGTCTGGAGTTATGTCCTTGTACTCATTTATTGATACTACCTAATGTCATAAGTAGTTTACCATTAAAGAAAGCCATGCCAAAGGCCCGCCATCAGACTCCGTCTCCATGGATTTCTCTCTTCTAGAGGTCCCCAAAATATCGAGATTCCTGCACATGTCAGGAGACAGTCTTTCCCATTCACCTGATAAGACTGCTCGGATCCAAGAGTCTCCATTTTCTGGAGGGACCAGGCAGAGAGAAAAGAAAAATGTTTCAATTCTACCCACGGGGGTAGTTTACCAAACTGCTGTAGATTATAACTAAGTTGAGTGGAAGGGCTTCCCTATATCTGGAAAAAATAGTTCTAAACCGGTAATATTCCAGACAAAAACCGTAAACGTTATAACCTTATTCACCAGTTCACTCAGTAACCCATCCTCCTGTTAACTTTTTATGAAGCCATCAGGTTTTCCCTTAGGATTCTTTAATTTCTCACCCAGTTCAGCAGTATGATCTAAAATTTATCAGAGACCTGTGCCTGTCAAAAGGGGCTTCCCATGACTCTTCTTGAAGATGAAGCAGTTTGCAAAAGCATAAGAGTACAACAATAACTGTCTATAAATGACAAAAGACTCAAGGCACGATTGAACACCTGATCGCAATGTAATCGATAAAGAAACTTGGTTACAGTAACTGGGATTATGACTGATTGTAATCTTAACCCTTAAAAACCTTAATCTCTGTCAAAAACCAAGAAGCAAGTAATTTTGAATTGTTTGTCATACCAGCATTTCCTGATTGGAAAACTTATACTTTAGTCTTCCTCTCTTAAGAAAGCAAAGGTAGGTAAACTTAGCCTCGCCCAGCAATTAATGCCCCAATATTTTATCTTGCTTGAAATGACCCAGATAGTCAATGAATTCTCTTCATTTAACTTAGTTTCAAGTTACCAGAATCTGGAGAGACTATTTTAGACAGACATTCCCAAAACATTATTCCTACAGAGTTTACCTAAAAGCTCTTATTTACATTTACTTAAAGTTTCATCATATTATTTTCCTTGTTGACAAATTCACAGCAGATGGAATAAGGTCTTATTTGACCTCTAGTAAACCTAGGTACAACAGAAGTATAAGAGTTAATACTGATGACTCTAAAAAACATGTCTATGTTAATCAAATCAACGAGGTTCAGTAGCTTCAATAACAGATAACGATTCACTACTGAACGCTTCCCAAATCAATCTGAATTTAATTCTAGGCAGTTTCTTTTATATTTCTGAGAATTTATATAAAGCACTTAATTTCTTTTAAGTCAGATTATCACTCTCTTTTAAGTCAGAGCTCACTCTCAAACCAATCTGGGCCACACCATTTGAAGGCAGAGACGCATTCTATTTACAAGGTACACATACACGTACACATATCTATACAGACATAGAGATCTCTCCCATTGCGGAGCACGGGCTCCGGACGCGCAGGCTCAGCGGCCACGGCTCGCGGGCCCAGCCGCTCCGCGGCACGTGGGAATCTTCCCGCCTCTCCCGTTGCGGAGCACAGGCTCCGGACGCGCAGGCTCAGCGGCCAGGCTCCCGGGGCCCAGCCGCTCGGCGGCAGGGGGGATCTTCCCGGACCGGGGCACGAACCCGCGTCCCCTGCACCGGCAGGTGGACTCTCAACCACTGCGCCACCAAGGAAGTCCGTGCCAGAGTTTTAAAAGGCCTTTTTTTTTTTCCCTTCACTCTCAGGTGGATCATTTACATCTCAAAGGCACAAGTAGAGAAATACCAGTTCCTTCTAGAAAGCTAACTTCCTCTAAAAGCATATGCAACAACCAGTTTTAGAATGTCAAAAGATTCCCATCTTGGCCATTTTCAGGGATTTCCTTTAGTTTCTAAATAGCAATCCAGTTTAAACAAATAATAGTAGTAGACAATAATACATAACATTCATTCACATTCACAAGCCTCACTTTTCAGAAGAACAGAAATCGGCATTCAAGTTAACCTTCACCTTGGCCATTAGCGCAGACTCTGTGGCCTTTCTTAATATAAAAAGCAACGGCCAGCCCACAGCTGTGGCCACCACCTTTTGTCTGACTTCTTTTTTCCCACTGTAATGGCGGCCAGTAACTCCGCAGCAGCCTTAGGGGTGTCCATGAGTTCTCCGTACTCTCTTGGCAGCCCCCATTCATCAAGGACAACCACCACAGGACCCCACATGCTATGGACAGCCACCCTAGGGTTCCCCTTGCAACTTTCAGGCCCCTACAACTTTCCATCCCCCGCCCTTTTGTCCTGACATCTCGGCGCTCATGGGAGCGTCCTCGGCCTCCTGGCCGCTCTACCAACAGTCGGGCTGCACACCGCAGGCCGACAAGGCCTGTACTTGCACATCCTCCAGACCGAAGAAGGAGCCAGGAGTCAGCAACAGACATGTCAGTGGTTTACTGGATGGGGGAACTTACGTGTGTGAAGCCAGGTCCCGGCGCGACTCACCACCACGTGCAGCAGACGTGGAGGAAGTCTTCTCTCCCAGGGGCCGGGGAGGTTGCCAGTTATGGGGGAATTGACGTCAGGTTGGCTCACGGGTTACCAGGGAAACCAGCAGAGGCATGGGCCCCTCACCACCACTTTAATAAGCTATCAGGTGGAGGTGTTCTGATCTAAAGATTAGAATAGTCCCAGCTGGGCTGGGGCAGGTATGTAGGAAGGTCAGCCATGCGAGTAGGGTGTAGGTGAAGTAGGCACTGGTCAAGCAGGGGATATACAGAGAGGAAGAGAACAGCCCCCTTAAGTGGCCTGATCATAGAGACCAGTAGAGTAATTCAGACATTATTTAAATCTATGTGGGTCCACCATCGGAAGACAACTTCCAATTTACCCTAAGCATTATTTAAAAAGGCTATATTTTGGTAGACAGAAGGAAGACTAAAACTCATGTATGACAGGGTTGTAAATATTTCTACACAGAAAACAAAATCAAGACTCAACTCTAGTTGAGGAGAACATGCCAACTTTAAGAGAAGTTGAAATTTTGCACGGCCTACATATCACTGGTTTCCTAAATGACCTAGGGTAAATAGAAACAGCCTTTTCATGTGGCTGCTCTGATTAAAGCAAGGTCTGTAAGTTGGCAGTATATCATCTGAAATTTCAAAGCGTTAAGTGGAAGCTGGGGTTTCTTTTCCTTTCAAAAAAATCCCCCTGCTCTTTATACGTAGTCTATCTGAGTAGCTGGCATACAGATATAAAAATCACTGGGCACTAATCAGGAGTGCACTGGTCCTTATGGCAGGCATCAACTCGGTTACTGCCAGGTCTTTGAACTACAAAAATAAATAGAGAATAGAAGCGCATTGTATTGGCCAAGCCTGAGGCCCAGTCATCTGTCTTGGAACATACTTTGCTGAGAGTGTTTAACTTGGATTCCTTCCATCACATGTGGTAGCTGCAGGAGTGAAAAAGGAGAGTAAAAGAACAATGTTAGGTGGTATATTTAATAGCATGTGGGCTTAACAATTCTCAGGAAACTGTTACTTCTATTTTTCTCTTAGCAGCCAGAGTTTATGCACTTTGTTGGGGTTCTGAAGGAGTGGATGTATACTTTAGACAACATGATTCTATTCCCTCCACCCTTTTCCACTGTTTTACAAAGAGCTTAAATAACGAGCACAGACATTTCCCCAAAACACTATCTCCTGAAGGCAGCTAGCTAGAGCAACTCAAGAGTATTTTTTGGTATTCAATTTCACCAGGAGCCTTGACATCCCCGAATTAATGGGTCTCTTTCACTCTAAACCTGAGAGTTTGAAATTTGTGGTAACTGGCTGTTTGTTGTTTTTGGCTAAATTATCCTCTTCTCTTTCTTTTCAAGGCCAATGTAACACAAACTAAAACAATTCAGTCTCCCTCTGCCTTTTTATTCTTCTAAGTTTTCTACAATAAGAAAGGAGAACCCTTAATTAACCGCACTGTGCCCATAATAGAAAATTGATTAAAAAAAAATATCTGTGGCTACAGGAGTGAATTCTTTGTAAAGACAGTGAAGCACTCAGCTGTTCTATATTAGAAAAAATGTTGCTTGTTTTCACAGCTGAATTATCTTACTTTCTACGTTATTAGGGAGAGTACTAAGAAAATCAAATATGAGATTTTCAAGGGATTTTAAAGGAAAAAATCATACCTTCTAATAGTTAAGTTTTTAGCTGCTAGCACTTTTTTTCTAGATCATGCAGCACATATTTTGTAACCCTCATGAAAGAGCATGAAATAAATATGTCAGGGATTCCTGTAGAAATGCATTCATTCAGCATTGCCAAAATAAGGGAAGTTGTTAGCTTTGCCCAGACAGATGGTAAGATAAAGTTATGAGCAAAATTATTTAAAAATACCAAGTTTAAGGGGCCAGGTATCAAAATGAGAGATTTTTATGTTATATTGACTTTTTTTTTAACTCTAGGTCAACAACTGTATGAAAACTGATGAGATGTATTATATACAGTAGAAACTTTCTTGGGGTGATAGTTGACCTTAATTACATTTGCCACAATTTGTGTAAAACACGAGTAGCTTTCTAACCATCATTATAAGCCAGTTTTTAAAATATTCTTTGAAAAACATACACAAAAATACATTCAATATGTTTTAAAAATAATTCGAAAATGATGCAGATTTTATGTTGTCAATTTTTTTCCAGGTAACTTTTATAGAGGAAAAAGTTACAGTGAAACAGTTCATTATATTTGTAGAGACACTGGGAAGGTCAGTTAGTGTCTATCAAAAGGAACCTTAATTCCAAAAATCTATCCCCAAAACAATTAGGGATGAGCATAAAGATGCACAATCTTTTTTAATGATGAGGAGTAGAAAACAACCTAAATAGTCAAGATTATAGGATTGAATTATACTATGTTTGTTCGGTGGTTCATTATGTAGCCTTTTAAATAATATTGTGATACGTATTAAGTGTAATATTGTCAAATTTAAAACATTCATTAATTCATTCAGTCAACCAAAAGGATCTACTGGGACTAGATTCTCTTTCTCTGTCTTGGACATACAGCACTGAGCAAACTACAGGCCTTGTATTCTTGAATTTATGTACTAGTTTAGATTATGAGCTAAGAGTAATCCTGATTATGGTAAGGAATTTGAAATGATTTCATTGATAAACACTGTAATTAAGTTTGCCAAAATAGTTTATGGGAAGGATGAAAATCTACTTTGGATTTTCCTATGTGAAGAAATGATGCTTCAGCCAAATGAGAAATACTGGTGTTAATAATAATTATTATAATAATTATTTGTGAAAATGCAATTAAAGAAAATCAAGTCTCAAAATATTTTCAAATCCTTTTAGCTTATCCATTTTTCATGATCTTTTTCAATCTTTTAGTTCAAGATTTTGTTTAGAAACTCAATATCTCAGCATAATAGTCATTTTAAAAACTCTTGAAATACATACTTGGTAATATGAACTTTATTTAGAACCATTATTCAAAACCTAATTCCTCATAGGAACAATGCAATATATGGGGGTTACATTTCTGGAAAAACTAAATAGCTTAACCCACTATTAGATAATGAGAAACATTAAAATAAAACTTGAAGGTAAGTAAATATTGTTTATGAAATTTATTCCATAGTTTATGAGGTTGACGTTAATTTAAGTCTAGGTGCAACAACTGGGCATTTTTGTTCTTTGTTGAAAATCATCCTTATTAGAATTTTAAATTTAGTTAACTTTTTAAAAATATAATAAGTCAAAGACTACACAAAAGAAATTATGCAGTACAATTTAGCGTGAAGAGGTTATCCTCATTGCATAAGGCATCAGTCAACATTTCTCATTAGGACTGCACTTCAGCATTAGTGTGGATAACAAGATAACACAATCAAAGAGAAACTTGTGCATAGCTAAGGTCTTACTGGATGGCTTGTGCTTTCTGTTAAAAAAAAATCATGTATTCTTTTCAAATCATATGTTATAAAGTAGACTGTATAGTTTGCTATCATATTGTATAATCTTATGTAATCTTAAGTAATATCTTAATGATGGATTTCAATTTCTATCATGGAGCATGAAGTTCTGTTATTTCACATATTCAGGATTTCCTTCTCATCTATACTGAACTTAGAAGTCATGTTTTCCCTTTCTCCCAACTGGGTGAGCAGACTTTCTTTTTCCTTACTATCACTTACGCAGCCATGGATCAGAGACAATGGAAACTGGTGTAATAACAGCAACTGTATGCCTCTGTATTGCCATCTTACAAAAACAAGAAAATTATTAGATCTCCTGAGGCAAAGCCTCAAAGCAATTTCCAAAAGCACTGCTTTTGAGGGGCTTAACAGGCAGATTAAGTTGTCTAGGAACACTCTAGATTACCTGCCTCGGAAATCCCCTATCTTCCTCCTCTTCAATGTGCTTAAACTTCAACTGCTAAATTTAAATTCCCACATACTCACTGAAGTATGGAGGTACCTTATGTTTTCTGGACCTCAAACAGAAATTTAAATAAACTTTAAATTGAACATATTCTATATAATAGAAAGTATAGAAAGTTTTGTTCTCTGAATAAATATAGCAGTCTGCTACTCAGAAATTTTCTTTTTTATTTTCTCTGTTACAGAATTGGGCAGTTGGCTAATGGGCTTACTTTAAAAAAAAAAACACAACAGGACTAACTGAGGTCAAATAGATTCTTCAAGTGAGTGATATGAAAGGTAGAAAAGATAAATTATTTGGGGTTCTTGTACAGAAGCATAGTGCCTCAATATATAAAGCATGCTGGTATGAGAAGAGATTTCCAAAACTTCAAAATAGGCAAAAAGAGATTACCGGGTGTTCTTTCAGTGATGTGCTGGATTTACATGTTTGATTGATTTTCTATTGACTGGGCTATTTTACAAATCTTTAGGGATACAAGTAAATCTGCATATGCTTTTTCTGATGGTTATGCAAATAGTTTCTGTCCTGTGGAAAAATTAACCTCAAAGGCTATGGTTTATTGACCTGCATGGACACTAACCAGTTTTGTATTTAACCCAACAATCTTGCCCTGACACTCCTTTATTAAATTGTTTATACTTTGATTTTCAAATGTTCAACATTTTACTGGTTCCCTCATTAATTAATGAGTTAAGTAAAATTTTTGACAGGTGTTCACTTTGTATTTGCCTGAGAGTCATCATTTTACCTTGTGAAAGTTATATTTTATTACTGGTAAGAGGATCCAAAACGATTTGCCCGTTAACAACGTTTAAAGAATTCAGCAGAGATACAGTCCTTTTAATCTGTTGTGCTAGTAATGAACTCACCTAAATTTTATGATTGTGAAAGTTGATTTCATTGTACAAAATATGCAAAGTAGTAAATGGAAAACTATTTTATTTAGCTAATAAAACAAACTAATTATCAAATATTTATTGATCTTCCTTGGGGATGTTCCTCCTTTAATAACCTGTGCATTATAGCGATAATATACTACCACAGGATATTACACTATGCTTTAGACCAAAAGAGTGTCTTTTTCATTTTCTTTTTTTTTTCACATCTTTATTGGAGTATAGTTGCTTTACAATGGTGTGTTAGTTTCTGCTTTATAACAAAGTGAATCAGCTTTACATACACATATATCCCCATATCTCTTCCCTCTTGCATCTCCCTCCCTCCCACCCTCCCTATCCCACCCCTCCAGGTGGTCACAAAGCACCGAGCTGATCTGATGTCCCCCGTGCTATGGGGCTGCTTCCCACTAGATCTCTATTTTACGTTTGGTAGTGTACATATGTCCCTGCCACTCTCTCACTTTGTCCCCGCTTACCCTTCCCCCTCCCCCTGTCCTCAAGTCCATTCTCTAGTAGGCCTTCTTCTTTTCAAATTCCCACTGTTTCCCATGGTGCTTGCCTTAGAAGATGTTTGGAAAATGTTGAATTTTAGCTGTTTTTGCCATGGGTGAGGCATGTCTTCCAGTCTTAGTTAAATAAAATAAAATCACTCAGATGTATTCCATTTATGAGACTACCCTGGGGCTCAAATCTGCCAAAAATATTTTCCAAGTATAGTAAATTGAAAATGGAAAATTTTTATTTAACTTACCTATATACATCTTAATTATAATAATTACTTTCTAATGTATTTGTCATAACTGAAAAGAGAAAGGAAAATGACATTAGGTACTAGCTTTGTCACTAGCATGTGGTGTGAATACAGGTATTTCATTTCTCTTTGCCCCAGTTTATTGAACTCTAAAATGAGACATGTGAGAGGTTTTCTAAAGTTTGTCCACTGCCTAAGAATCTATTAAGATATGTTGACACCTACAGCAATTTGACCCTATCTAGTGACAGTAACACTGTCAGCTCTTTTGTGTTTTAGACAAAGTTTTAAGAAGAGTTTAATGTTCATCATGAAGTAGGACAAATTAAGGATTTTTCTGTTTTGTATATGTCATTAAGAAGATGGCTTAAGCAAAATAAAAAGTAACAAAACAAAACTGCCACCAGTTTTCCTGCAGTGTCCTTCACAAGGCTGTCTGAGAATTGATGTGTAGGGTCTTCAGACCACAGCCTCATACAGTCTTTAGGACTGTGGGTCCAAAAGACCACCAAAAATATACTCTTAGAGAAAGCACAAGGAAACAGCATAACAGATTCCTAGGTTGTTTTTTTTTTAGTGGTTGTGTGTGTGTGTATGTGTGAACATTTTCCCCTTCAGTGATTTTGTGAGGCTATTGTGTTCAAGATGAAAAATTTTTGTGACATGAAGGAAAAATTGCCAGACCTAACATGAAACCTGAGCTGTAGGCAACCTAAATTCTAACCAGTTCTAAATCATAAATAAGCCTATCAAAAAGGTTTCACAGACTGAACTAATATAAATATCAGCCTTCAGTTCCTGCCATACAGAAACTAAGTAGCTATAAAGTCCTAGAAAATAAATATTCCATAGAGAGTTTAGGATTTAAAATACTGATACTCTAAAATGTGTTTAGCTCTTAGCGTGTAAGCTCTGTTGTCAGGATTTCTTTTTTTCCAACTTTGCCATGATGAAAAAATAAATTATATACTGTAGGTTATTATCTCTTTTTAATTTTAATTTTTTCTCCTATCTGATAAAGCTTATTTTACAACTACAAGAGCTCCTTCAAATTTTTGTAGATTTAATTTTTAATATTATTTTGGGTAACATTTTAAAATCTAATTCTATTTAGCTATTTAAAAATGAAAACAGGGCTTATTTACCACATTTTTCCATTTTTCTTCCAAATTTAATTCAGTAGTCCTATAAGAAATGCCGTACTCACTCTTCCTTCCAAGGTTTTAGTCCTGGTGTAAAGATTACCTGTCTATCCTTGTTCTTGAACCATTAAATATAACTGATTTGCCTAAGGGGAATCACAGATCTCTGACTCTTCTGTATAATGAATAAGAAGATTGTTTATGTAAATGGTGCACCTATGGACAAATCACACACATACCCAGCCCCCCTAAGCTATGTGAAATTCAGAGATTGGACTTAACAAATCCTTAAACTGAAGCTGAACAACCGACCAAGCTCAAACCACCTATGCCTCTCATTATTTCTGCTCCAAAACATACAGGAGGCTTTTTTTTTTTTTCTCCAAACGTAGCCCAGGTTTTCCATGAACGTGTTCTACTTACTGTAACATGGTGAACCAGAAAAGGGAGAGCTGTGTGTGCTTTCTAACCTCTAATTTCACATTTTCCCTCCCATTAAATATTTCCTTTAATCATTCTTTTTTTTTTCCCCTTTAATCATTCTTACACCTTATGTACTTTTCTCCTTTTAACTGATTTTTTACGGCCTTAGAACACATTCATATTTTACATCTAAAGAACAATAAAAAAATAAATTATTTACAAAATCCACAGAGTCATTCATACCACAATTTTAAACTTGGTAGCACAATATTCTCATTCATAATTAGATACTTAAGAAAAATGCATTTCTACCTAGCCAATTTGCTTAATCCAGAACAAGACAAACCACTACTTTTGAATCTAATTCTCATACCTTGCTTAAAAAATAAATAAATAAATAAGGAAAGAAAAAAACATTGGTATGGAATACTTTGTTTATAGTGTTATTTTGGATATTTCCTTAAATAAGTCTTGATATCCCATATAATTGTTATACGGTTTCAATTAATTAGGCATGTATTAATGGAATGAGGTTTATCATCAGTTGCTTTGTCTTGCAGTTGACAGTTGCAGAGAAAGAAGTAGAATTTATACATTTTTGTTGTTGTTAGAGTGATCAGATCCTCTTTTTAACTGTGTTGCTTGTTTTGCTTTCCTTTTTATGGATTAATCTATTTAAATTTTCTACTGCATTTACTAGATATTTTCGAGTCTTTTAAAGGCAGCGCTCACCTAGTGGTAAAGTGTCCGAGGGAGAGGAATGATCTTGAAGAAGAAGATACAGTTACAGTGCTGTCCCCTATCTTCCCTGCAGCAAGACCACTCACTGGAACCGCACAACCCACAAGATTATGTTCATGTCAGTTCATCCCACAAACACTCAGGTCTGGGCTATATAAGGGCTCTAGAGCTCAATGCAGTAACGTGCCAGCATATAAAAGCCTGGGTGCTTTCTAGTCCTGCTACACCAGGCTGCTGCTCTCTGGGGCCGGGGAGCAGTCCTAACTAGAATCCCCCTCCTCCCTTACAACAAAAACCTTGCCAACGTTATATTTAGAATTCACGGTTTCCCCATTAAAAACAGGTTCAGAATTAGTTCAGTTTGCTAAGGCCTTAAATGTTTTGGTTGTTAATATTAATCTAAACACTAATCCTGAGGTTTAGTCATGACTCTTCAATTTTAGGGAGCATAAAGATCACCTGGGGTACTGGTTAATAATGCAGATTCTATGCTCACCTCCAGGATCTGAGGCAGGCCCAGGAATACATGTTTTATCCGAGTCTCTAATGATTCTGATGAAGATGGGCTTGTGGAAAGCCACACTTTGAAAAAACCTCTATAAGTAATATCAATCCCATTTCACAGATAAGGGAGCACAGAGTCACTGTATTTCCCAAATGGATAATGAACACAGATCTATTTGGCTCCAAAGTTTATACTTTCAAAAATCTGTTAAAAGCATTGCTAGATTTATGGATTTTTTTCTCATGCTTTGGTCTTCTATTTTAAAATATACTTAATAAGGAGTCAGCAATTCGATTATTCACACACAGAATTACCTACTTTAATCAAATAAATTTGCTTAGCCTTTTGACTGAATCAACTATTTGACTGAATTGGTCAATCTTTGAGTCTAAAGGTTTGTTGAAATAGTTCTGAAGTTTACAAGGGAAGGATTGACAGAGTTTTGTGATTAAACTCAATGCTGTAATTTTAATTAATCTGAATTAAATAACACACACACAGAGGCACACAGACGGAAATAAGGCATAAAAGTGCCACAGGTAAAGCAATCTCAAAGAACAGTAACAAAACATCAAGTCAGGAAAATTCAACAAACCGCATGTCTTCATGTTCCCCAAGTTTTATTCAACAGTGGACATATTTTACTACTCTGACACTATGAAATTTAGAGCTTAGGCTCTTTGAACATCACTTCAGACTGTTCATATCCTTCCAGATCTTTCAGAGGACAGAATCAAGAGAATGTTAACTGTAGACCTAAAAGAAGAATATTTTTGGTAAAAGTTTGTATTAGGATATAAAAATATTCATGATCTAAAAAATGAGAAATGTGTGTACTCAGGTTCAGGCTTGTCTTTCTGATCTAGGTGTCTTGGGTAGGTGTCTTAACTCAGTCAGACCTCCATGCTTGGTTATGGATTGGAGTGTCTAGGCTTCTAGAAGCTCCAAGTATTTCATAATCTCTTCTAAAGTAGATTTCTTTATTTGGTTATTGTCAGCTGCATGTAGTATATAACATTGTATTTTTTATATCTGAACTTAATATTAATTCCATTTCATGATACATTTGTATTTGAATGAAGAAAAATTATGAAAAACTTCCAAGAACAAAATGCTACCCCCTACACCTTAAACACTCACACACACAACCACACTCACACACAAAACTTTTAAAGTATAAACATGAATCATTTTTTCTACTTTATAGAGTGAGCTGTTTAGCAGTGTGGGTTTAATGATTATTTTTGTATTTATAAACTAAGCACCTTTAGTAAACTATTTCTATTTTATTAATATAATTTTTCCTAAGAAACAAAATTAACAGTGCATTTTGGAAAAGAACTTTCTTTATAATCAGTCATGTTGACCATTAGCGCTCCTGACATTTACTTCTACCAGTTTAACACAAATTTAGTGTGAGTCCAACTTGATCATTGTTCCTTTGGGTTTAACAAGAGTATTTTGGAGAAGTTTAAAAAGCATACACCTTTTCCCTTACTTGCCTATGCTGCCTAATATGCTGTTGTTTGGCCAACAATCTGCAAAACAAATATACTTATTTGTGATGTCACTGTAATACATTTCTTATCTGATCCTTTCTGCAGGAAAGGTTCAAAATGAATACATTAATGTCTTGATCATTTAGTAGTATGGTTTTAAAATAATTCACTGATACTTGATTTCAAATGACAACTCTCCTAGAACACATTAAATTTGTCTTGATCGTTTTTAGGTTTATTCTATTTATTCTTTGTGTTCCTCCTCTTGGGGTTTTGTGTGTGTGTGTGTGTGTGTGTGTGTGTGTGTGTGTGTGTGTGTGTGTTTCCTTCTGGAAATTAAATTAAATTAAATTCCATTTTAATTTAAAACACTGGAGCAATGGCTCTAGATCTCAAAATGTGTACATTGCCTTCCAGATGATAATCTGGTTAAAAGTTAAAGTGGTTTTATGTATCGTGTTTTTTGTAACAGTGTTTATAATCATGCATTTTATTGTACTGTAAATGTTCTTTTAGAATTTTGTGATTTTTTAACATTAGGCGTTTTCTTTATAATATTGGATTAGATTTAGATGTAAACTGTATTCTGTCAGATCAAAGAAAAGAATAGAATATATGATAAATCCTCCATCTGTTGAGCATTGAGAGAGAATAATAAGTAACTTGCAAGCAGTCTTAGTGGAATTAAGGAACAAACAACACTGAAGACATGTACTTGTACAGGTCATATAGAATTAAATACAAGTCAGTGCTTCCCAATTACTTTGCTGTCAGTATGGTTCTTTTCCACATATCTTACTTACTCAAGAATAGTGTTTCCTCTCTTGAACAGAATTCTCCCATTTCATATAATCTCTTTTTTAAATGATCATTTTTGGGTCAAAATTGTATTTAATTTTCTCAAACTTATATGTTGTTTGAAGAGTCATAAATTAAATTAAATTCCATTTTAATTTAAAACACTGGAGCAATGGCTCTAGATCTCAAAATGTGTACATTGCCTTCCAGATGATAATCTGGTTAAAAGTTAAAGTGGTTTTATGTATCGTGTTTTTTGTAACAGTGTTTATAATCATGCATTTTATTGTACTGTAAATGTTCTTTTAGAATTTTGTGATTTTTTAACATTAGGCGTTTTCTTTATAATATTGGATTAGATTTAGATGTAAACTGTATTCTGTCAGATCAAAGAAAAGAATAGAATATATGATAAATCCTCCATCTGTTGAGCATTGAGAGAGAATAATAAGTAACTTGCAAGCAGTCTTAGTGGAATTAAGGAACAAACAACACTGAAGACATGTACTTGTACAGGTCATATAGAATTAAATACAAGTCAGTGCTTCCCAATTACTTTGCTGTCAGTATGGTTCTTTTCCACATATCTTACTTACTCAAGAATAGTGTTTCCTCTCTTGAACAGAATTCTCCCATTTCATATAATCTCTTTTTAAATGATCATTTTTGGGTCAAAATTGTATTTAATTTTCTCAAACTTATATGTTGTTTAAAGAGTCAAGCCTTTCTTTATGAAAAATGGCAGTCTTCTAACCCCTTCTCAAAAAACTCTCTCATCATTTACTGCTTCCCAGAAGCAATAACTTTTAACTATGTTAGTTGTCACATTTGTTATTTATCTCTATGTCTTAGGAGTTGAGCTATTTTTCCCACAAAATGCAACAAACACACTTTCCTTCTGTCTATTCCTAAACATAGCTATAGTTCTAGTTAGATCAATAGTCTGCGTTTATATTATTATGACTATGTAGACATGATTCACATCTAAGTTGTACAGAATATTAATGTTCTTTTCTTTTCTTTTCTTGAACAATTTATTTTTTTCCCCTGGGCTTGCTAATTATCTCTACTTGCTTAGTTTTCAACGTATTAATCACCAGTTCTATGTATTAATCACCAATCCCAAGTTTACCTCTATAAATAAAATATTTTAAAAAATATATTCTAATGCATCAGATGTCCTACAAAAGTCATCAGCAATTTCTGACTTGCTTTATTCTGGAGTGTTTGCTCTCTAGATCTTGTTCTTTATCACCTTCAGATTCTCTTTTCCTTTTTTAAAAAAAAATTATTCAACCCCTATAATTTAATTACTTGTTAATTATTTCATTTTCTCTTAAGACTATTCCCTAGTAGCTTTTGATAATGAGTTATTGAAAGTAAATAGTTTTTCAACACTTTTTATAGCAAAACGTCTGCAATCACATTTAATTGATAGTTCCTTTAGGGACAGAATACTAGGTTGGAAAAATTATCCTCAATATTTTAAGCCATACCTTCATTGTCTTCTAGCTTCAAATATAATGTTTGATTTCTCATATAAAAACTATTATTTTCCTCTCTGAAAATCATGCTGTTCTCATTGATGACAATGTTCAACATTCAGAAATTGTAGGATGATATGCAGAGGTAGATCCATTTTCATGTATTGTTCTAGGCATTTGGGGTTTATTTAATCAAGAAACTAATCCTTTCATTCCAAGAATAATTTCTTGAATTAGTTTATTTTCTCATCCTTTTTCTTTTGTTTCTCTTCTCTCTTTTGCATGGACTCTTTTTATTGAGATGTTGGAACTCCAGACCTAAGCCTCTGATTTTTTTATCTTTTTTTCTCCTGTTACCCATAAATGTGTCTTTTTGGTCTACTTTATGGGAGGCTTCCTTAATTTAAGTTTCCAGTCAATATACTGAGTTTCCATTTCTACTATATATTTACATTTCCAAAAGTTCTTTTTTGTTACATCCTGGTCTTCTTGAATGGATACATCTCTTTCTTTTATCTCTGAGAATATTAAGGATACTAACTTTTTCTTTCTGAATTTCATGTTTCTTACAGGTTCCTTTTTTGCTTGTTTATCTGTTTTGATCTATTTATTTCATATTGGAGGCCTCCCCAGATATTTCCTGATTATGGTTGTCTGCTTATATTTTAAAATTGGGTATTTGAATATGATGTGAAACTTTGTCTATGTAAGTGGGTCTTATGAACTGTGGGTCTCCCTTATTGATCAGTACTTATTAAATTATTTTAGTAATCTGGCTCAATTCCTTCTTTCAGAAGCTCCTATCCCCACCACGTCAGTTACAATAGGAATTCCAACAGAAAATAGGGTATCTGTTAACTGCAAAACTTGAGCTGGTTGTTTCTTTTTTTTTTTTTTTTTT
>NC_041220.1:129426969-129440059 GCF_002837175.3 Physeter macrocephalus | reverse complement strand
GTGTCCCCTGCATCGGCAGGCGGACTCTCAACCACTGCGCCACCAGGGAAGCCCAAGCTGGTTGTTTCTTAATACCTTGTTTCAAAAACTCTGTATCCTAAAATAAAATGAAACAAAAGAAGTGTACATTTTTTTCAGACTTCTTCAATATGTAATGCACTGTTTACATCTCTCTATAACAACTCTCTGTATTATCTCATGGGGTTAGAATCAGGCCTGCTTTTGAGCAGGTTCACATGGAAAGGCCAAAGTGGTTGCAGAAAGGGTTTCTTTCCTGATTGGATGGGTTTTGCTCTGAGTGATCTGCTTCCAGGTAATACTAGTTGCTCAATCTTTTGAATCTCACTTTTGGACAGAATGGATCATTAATGTAGTCAAAAATCATTTTTTGTAGTTAAAATTGGAAGGTATCCAAACGATATGCCAAAGAAATAATTAAAACAAGAAGAACACTGACTATGCAGGATGAAAATGGATAGCAGTAACATAGCACATATTCTTGGTCTAGCCTCATTTTGCTCAATAACAAATATTTATGGAATACACAGCAAAGGCTGGGAGTAGAGTTATTGTTTATAGAATAGAATAAATATAAGTGACTCAATAAATTGTTAAAAATACATATACATTTATCTTAGTCCCTTCAGGCTGATTACTTACTCCAATAGACTGGGTGACTTATAAATAAGAAACATTTCTTTCTCACAGTTCTGGAGCTGGGGAGTCCAAGATCAAGGCATGAATATAGTTGTGTTCTGGTGAGGGCCCACTTCCTTGTTCATAGATGGCAGCTTCTCACTGTGTCCTCACATGGTGAAAGGGCCAAGGGATCTCTGTGTGGCCACTTTTATAAGAACACCATCCCATTCATGAGGGCTCCACCCTCATGAAGACATAAGCGCCTCCCAAAGACCTCACCTCCTAATACCATCATATTTGGGGGTTAAGATTCCAACATAAGAATTTGGGGGGACATAAATACTTAGACTACAGCAATATTACATATGGATATTCCATATTTTAATTAAAGCAACCAGTTCCAGCAGTGAAAATATCAAAATGAAGTGAAAAGTTTAATGAACTTTCTGTATAGATGTTCCATTGTATCATGTAAGTAATAATGTTTTATACTTTTTCTTGTATAATAGAAAGTATATTTGTCTAATACAATAATAAAATAAACATATTTTTCTTATATTTTCCACCCCAAGTTTTCTTACATTTTCTCACATTTGCATGAAACATGAAAATATAATATTTCTTGTTTGTTTAACAATCTTACTGGTTTGTGTATAACTCTACAGATATTTTTTTTCAGTTGGGTCTCAAAACTTCTAATACTTTATATTGTTTAGCAATGAAATATTTGTAGGAAAACTGCTTTTTTGAACCTTTAATAGTTGTATTCTAAGATTCAGCCCCGAATACTCCCTCATGTATAAAGAAGTTTGATCCCCTTCTGTGAACACGTTTTAAGAGTCTTCTTTAAAAAGACTTTTGTGCCTTATTATTTCTCATTAAAGCACCTATAAAATTGGTGATACTTCTTTTTGTTTAGACTTTTTTTCATTTATCTAAAATACAAGTTCCTCAAGGATAGAGCAGGTATGGGAAACTATATAAAGTCATACACTGACTAAGAAGAAAGCTTTATAGAAAACAAAATTATAACATTCTACTGAATCAGTAGGAGACAATCATAAACCATAAGCCTAAGATGAGAGGTTATTGATTTCATATGCTTCTACATCAGCAGATTAAGTACATGCTATTATATATTGGTAAGTACTTTTAAAGAAATTATATTTATATGAACAACCACTTACAGCTCTCTGATACAACTAAACAGAATATCTCCTTCCCCATTCTCCCATTTCTATAAAGAAGATACTTTTTTGAAATCTTATGTTATGGAATCTCAACCTACATACAGACTGCACCATTGTCTTTCTAAAACAGGAGAAGATTGCTACCAGGTTGATTCATTTTATAGATTAATATAAATGGTTGATTGATATGAGATATGCAATAACAGCTAGTTTGGGCATAAGTTTTAGAGTTATTTAACTTGTGCTTTAAATTTTACCTATAGCCCTTTCAACTATCCTAGGATACTGATTTAATTAAAATAATTCTATTAATTGAATACATTTATTTTCATAGGAACTGAATAATGTTTCACCCTAACTCTTCATTACATACATCTCAAAAGTTTTACTGCTTAAAAATTTCATAAACTTTCCACAAGTGTGATGTAGAGGCCCTTAAAAAGAAATTTAAGTTTTAGAGGTTATGTTTAGATTATTCAAACTTAATTTGGTTATTTAACTGACAATATCTATACATTGTAAACTCCTAGAGACCAAAACAAAATAGGATAGATTAAATGTTTAAAGATTACATTGCTATGTTACATAAACATGGATGATTATATACATGGAATTTCATTTTTATGCTATTTGTATTTATGGGGGCAGAAATCACATTGGTCCCATTCTTGTTGTTGAAATAATTTCAAAATACTCTCTAGATGGAATATATTAAAGGAAAAAAAATAAGAGAAGCCAAAGTTTAAATTTTAATAGCAAAGTATATAAGCCTCGGTATGCATGTATATACGGAGTATTAACTGCTAGTAAAATGCTATGTAAGAGTAACATATTATTGTCTATCTTTTGCATTAAATTTTATCTTTACATTTGTAGTTTCACAATTGAAGTCCTAGAGATATTTACATTTAATTTCCTGAGTTAAGATTTCCACTTTTTCTTCAAAATATTTATTAGAGATACTCTCCAAGGGGAAAAAACTTCCTCTTGTTTTAATTATTTCTTTGTCATATCGTTTGGATACCTTTCAATTTTAACCACCAAAAATGATTTTTGACTACATTAATGATCCATTCTTCCCAAAAGTGAGATTCAAAAGCTCGAACAACTAGTATGACCTGGAAACAGAGCAAAACCCATCCCATTGGAAATGAAACCCTTTCTGCAACCATTTTGGCCTTTCCATGTGAACCTGCTTAAAAGCAGGCCTGATTCTAACCCCATGAGATAATATAGTTATAGAGAGATGTGATCAGTGCATTATATATGGAAGAAGGCTGAAAAAATGGTGTGCTTCTTTTGTTTCATTTGATTTTAGATATAAAGTTTTTGAAATAAGGTATTAAGAAACAACCAGCTCAATTTCTGCAGTTAACAGATACACTATTTTCTGTTGCAAATTCTATTTTTGATATATATTAATTTATTTACCCTTTACAAGTGGATCATTAGCATAAAAATATAATCTGTTGGAATGCAATTAAAAGTACGTTTAAAGCTCGATTAAAAGACTTCCGATGTTAATTAAGCAGTAATAATAGGCAACCTGCAGAAACAAGAGCTGTTAATGCCGTCATGAAAACAAGCTTCCAACAACTATCCGCTGGAGAACATGAGCCGGACCGCAGATTGTTTATTGTCAAAGACCTGACTGGCTAATAAACGCTGGCAATAGCTTGAGTGCACTGGAATGCTGTGCAGCTGCTACATTAGTCAGACTTTCCCTTTTCTGAATGCTCTAATCCCTTCTATATTGCATTAAATATGTTTTCAATATTTATCTGGATAAAAATGTGCTGAATGTTGCAACAGTTTATTTCTGACATTTGTCACACAGGAAATCTGGAAACGGCAGAAGGTAACTGCATCTTTATTGTTAAAACCTAATGCAATTCATTTCTCTCACACTCTGTGAGAGCACTCAGTAAGACTGTGATCACGCTGAGGCAGGAAAACGCCAGCAGTACTGAAGCCAAACATGAGGACTTAGTGCTTGGCTGAACGGACTTAACTGACCCCTTGCTATCCACGAAGATCTGAATTCGGGCAGGCCCCTATGACTGAATGTCATATAGCAGAATATAATAAATGGCTTTGGGGCTTGTTATAGTCTATACAGTCCAAATCCTTGACAAGCCAGAAGTAGAAATCATTTATTACCATGTCACATAATTTTATTAGGTTTCCTACATGATTATCCAAACAATTGTTAGCTAATCTATTGGATGGTATATAAGGAAAGTCACTGATCTTGAAATTAAGATGTCTGAATTGTATCCCAGCTTTGGCACTAAATTGTGATAAACCCATTAGCCCCTCACAGTTTTTCTTGGACTCAGTTTCATGTACAAAAGGCTGGGTGTGATAGATCATATCTCTAAAATGATTGTCTAAAATAATATGGCTATTTTTATTTAAAACACCCACACGGCCATAAAAATATCTAAATAAACAATGAAATAATATAATTATAATAAATAATAACACCACTACTATTAAAATGTAATATTTCTATTTTGAAGCTAAATATTGAAATTATAAGACAACTTTGGAGAGTGTGTGACACTGAATCAGAGAAATTCATATTACACATTTTGCTAGAGTTGAGTTTTCTTGCTGATATGGCAGGATAATACTACATTAGGGTGACATTTCCTCAGTTTCCAAAAAAGAAAAAATATAAGCTTCTTGATTTGAATGTGTAGACTTTTTAGTTTTCTGAAAGCATGAAACTGATATTAAGTAAAAATCCAGGAACTAATCAAAATCTCCAAACTTCCAATAATATCATTTAATTTATTTCATTCAATCTAGGTAATTGAAATCCCTTGCGACCTACGGAGAATGCAAATAAATATGTTAGTGATATATTATCAGTCAGTCTTTTTTTTTTTTTTTTTTTTTTTCGGTACGCGGGCTTCTCACTGTTGTGGCCTCTCCCGTCATGGAGCACAGGCTCCGGACGCGCAGGCTCAGCGGCCATGGCTCACGGGCCCAGCCGCTCCGCGGCATGTGGGATCTTCCCGGACCGGGGCACGAACCCGCGTCCCCTGCATCGGCAGGCGGACTCTCAACTGAGCCACCAGAGAAGCCACAGTCAGTCTTTTTATGTGTCATTTAGACTACCCTCTAAAACTTCTTCTCATTGACCATGAAAGATGACCAACTCAACTGTTTCAAAGCAGTATGTGTTGAGAATAAAAATAAGCCTGACAACCAAGTCAACCTTTAGAAATTGTGTACCTCTAAAGACAGAAGTCCCTTCACAACTGTTAATGAAAACTGAGAAATTTTTATTACCAAGAAATTGCAATCAACTGATATAGTAATTTTTTACTACCTTATTTAAACCTTTGAAAAACGTTCTCAAGCTGAAGTATTGAACAAATTTGCTAGCATGACATCCAAGGCCTGCCATGATTTGATTTCCTTTTCATGTCAGAAGTTGCATTTTTCAAAGCTAATCCTCTGCTGTACATTCTACTCCATTCCAGAAGATGCTATATCTTTTCCATTTTTCACTATTTTCTCACAGTGTACATTCAATATCTATGGATATCATTCTGAAGCCCAAATTCCACCTTTCATATGAATTCTTATCTGGTTTTCCCAAATGAAACACCTCCACAATCGAGTTAGTAAAACGGCGTTAGTTTGTTCATTAATGTTTCATGGCTCTTATCAAATTTTGATTGATCCTATAAACATTTTATTTTCTAAATAGAGTGTAAACCTCTGGAGAGGTATGCTTATCCTTTTAAAAAATATAACATCTTTACTGAGATTAGACTCATACCATACAATTCACACATTTAAAGTATAAAATTCAATAGTCTTCGGGATATTCTCAAAGTTGTGCAACCATTAATACAATCAATTTTAGAATGTTGTCATTAACCCAAAACGAGCCTTGTAGCCATTAACAGTCACTCTTTTCCTTCCCCAACACTCTCAGTTCTAGCCAACACTAATCTACTTTCTGTCTCTGTATTTGCCTATTGTGTTCATTTTTAATAATGAAACCATAAAATATGTAGCCCTTTATGACTGGATTCTTTAACCCAACATCATCTTTCTGAGGTCCATTCATGTAGCATGTATCAATACTTTGCTCTTTTCTAATATGAAAAAAATCATTACATTGTATGGATATACAGCTTTTAATTTTTCTATTTATTAGTTGATGGACATTTGGGTCATTTCCACTTTGGGGCTATTATAAATAATGTTGCTATGAACATCTGTTTGTAAGTTTTTGTGTGGATATATGTTTTCAATTTTCTTAATTATACGCCTAAGAATGGAATTCCTGGGTCATATGATAACTTCAAGTTTAAACTTGTGAGGAACTGCCAGACTATTTTCAAAGTGACCACATCTGAGTCTAAATTCCTAATAGCAATGTGTGAGGTTTCCAAATTCTCCACATCTATGCCAACACTTATTTATATTTTTGATTATGGTCATCTTAGTGAGTGTGAAGTAGTAACACATTACAATTTTGATTTGAATTTCCTGATGTTTAATGACTATTTGTATATTTCATCAGATTTGGCAAGTTTTCAGCTATTATTTCTCCAAATATTTTTTCTTTCCTTTTCTCTTTCTGCTCTTTCTCTGCTACTCCTATTATGTTGTATATTGGTATCCTATATTTATCTGAAGATTTGTTTATGTTTCTTAAGTTTTTCTCTTTACTCTTCAGATTGCATAATCTCTGTGAATCTAAATTCAAGTTCACTGGCAATTGGTTTTTGTTGCTTTAAATATACTATTTTGCCCCTCTAGAGAAAATTTTATTTCACTTATGGTACTTTTAAATTCCAGAATTTCTATATGAGTCTTTCTTCATTATTTCTATCTCTTTATTTATATTCTCTATTTGATGAGATATTGTCACTATAACTTCGTTTATTTAAGTGTTTTCTTTGTTTCTTTGAACACATTTATAATAGTTATTTTACGTGTTTGTCTGTTAAGTCTAACATCTAAGCCCTCTCCCAGGAAATTTCTGTCGCCTGCTTTGTTTCTATGTATGGGTCACAACTTTCAGGGTTTTTTTTTTTCATGTTTTATAAATTTTTGATTTTTGATAATATACTGTAGCAACTCTGGATATTGATCTTCCCTCTCCAGGGCTTGTTATTATTGTCTTATTTGTTTGCTTGCCTGCTTATTTGTTTAGACTTGGCTGGACTATTTTAACAAAGTATATTTCCCTATAGTGTGAGGCCTCTGATGTCACTACTCAGAGGGTGCAGGCAGCCTTGGGTGTGTGCACAGACACCCTGGTATGTCAGTGGTTTTGACAGGGCTCTCTGACTTTCCCCTTCTCTCTGTTAGGCTATCTGTCTCTTTTGGTATCACACACAGCAGTTAGGCTCCAGTAACTGTCAGCTGATTGCACTATTGGTTTTGACTATGCTGTGGGGTGTGAATTGCTCCTCAGTCTAATCCAACTAAGTCTGAGGCCCTGAAGAAATAATTTTGGAGGTCAGTCTTCAAGGTTTGTTCTGACTCCAGTAAGGCTTCCTTATCTGTTTCTTTCCCTGGTTCTCTCTGATGGAGTAGCTGATCTACAGCTTAGTTTAAGGTCTTATGATTGGCCTCCTCTAAATTGCTTCCCACCAAAATCTTCACTGTTTTTCAGATTACCTTAGCCTTTAGTTCCCCACATTCTGTTCTAAATACAATCATGTTCGGAGGGGAGGGCTTTGGAGCTCTGTGTTATTATGACATATCTTTACCCTTTGGGCAAAACCTCTGAGCCCCTGATCCTAAGGTGGGAGCAGAGAGAGTCATCCACTTCTCTCAGAGAGACATTCCTGCTTGATGAGCAAGGCAGCATGTGAACCAGTTGCCTTTGGTCTTCTCAGCTTGCCTTTCCCTGCACAGAACTTCTGCCCTTTAAGCAGGCTGCAGCAAGGGTAGGGTGCTAGTATTCTCAGTCTTCCTCTCTTGCAGTGGAACCATCACCCTATGGAAGAAGGAAAGCTAGGTAGAGGAAGGAAGACCCAGCCTCTCTGCTGCACTAGTCTGAAATTTAGGCTCTGCAACATGGAGCTTGGGAGAATGATAAATGCTGGTTGATTGCCTCTCCCAGGAAGATACTGAAGCACTTGACTGATTACCGAAGGAGGAGGAAGTCCCATCTTCTTCACCACCTCTACCAAGAGTAGAGATGTTATCATACTAACCTGTGGAATTGCGGGAGAGGGCGCCAGTTATGGATCAAGTGCCACCGACTCTTGCTATTCTTACCAAAATGTAGATTTTCTTGAATAAACATTTCTTCATTTGGTGTATGCCTTTAAGACAATATCCATAGACTTTAAATGTTTTCTTTTATAAAAATTTTACCAGGTTATGCCAGGGAGCCAGTCTGCAAACCTCCACATGCCTCCATTCTAGAAGTGGCTCTTAGTGCTTAACTTTTAACTCTAAAGTATTCACTCATAGCTACAAAACATACATTTCTTTAAAAAAAAATACTACAGGAAACCAATTTAAGTTTAATGTCATAAAATATTGGATTATAAAGTATTCAGAGTTGGCATTTTCATAGCTCACACTTAATACCCATCCCCCTCAGGGAAATCTGGATAATCTACTTACAAAAGGATGTGGTTCTCTATTATGCTCATTAATGTTCAGTATATATGGTACCCAACCAAGTACGTTTTATCAAATTGGACAGTTAATGCTACCTAATAACGTAGAACAAAAGTTCAGTATATCCTCACTCTCCAATCATCCCAACACAAACTTTCCAAAATATTCCTGAATTATTAATCTGTATAGTATGATCGGGTTACTGGTAAGGAGTTGTTATTGTGTATTTGTCTAGATAACATTAGCTACTTTAACAGATAAAATCCAAAATCTCAGTGACTTAACACAGTTCTCACTAACACATATATATGGAATCTAAGAAAAAAAAAATGTCATGAAGAGACTAGGGGTAGGATGGGAATAAAACACAGACCTACTAGAGTACGGACTTGAGGATATGGGGAGGGGGAAGGGTAAGCTGTGACAAAGTGAGGGAGTGGCATGATTCACTTTGTTGTAAAGCAGAAACTAACACACCATTGTAAAACAGTTACCCTCCAATAAAGATGTTAAAAAAAAAAAACTGAATTGAAAGATGCACTTAAAAAATTTTTTTTTGGTTCTTTTGTTTCCAAAACATGGCTTCAATGATCACTACTGAAAGATGAAAAGTAATGAAGGATAATGAGTCAAAGACTTTTATGACCCAGGCTTCTAAATGGTGTTTTTATACTTCTCATCTGCATTGTAATATCCAGAATTCAGATGTCTGTCCCCACCAGAATATAAGGTAGAATGGGAATGCAGTTTAAATGTCATCCCAGAAATAAAAGGACATATGTTGGGCAGCCAATTAAGTCCCTGCTCTTCTGATTTCCATACATCCATTTCACCCTTTTCCATACATCCATTTCACCCTTTTCCTACATTAGTTTGCTAGAGCTGCTATAACAAAGTACTACCACAGACTGGGTGACTTAAGCAACAGAAATATATTGTCTCACAGTCTGGAAGCCTCACCCCAATACTTTCCTTGAGCTTCACACAGCATTCTCCCTGTATGAATATCTTTGTGTTCAAATTTCCTGTTTTTATAAAGATATAGTTATTGGATTAGCACCTACCCTGATGACCTCATCTCAACTTAACTACATCTGAAATAGTCTTATTGCCAAATAAGGTGACATTATAAGATACTGGGAGTTAGGACTTCAACATATGAATTTGAGGGGAGACACACTTCAACTCATAACATTATACAAATAGAACATACTCACCTTTTTACCAAGAGTAATAACACAAGTTCTCGTCCAGTAATTGCATTGAGCATGAAGTCCAGGTTCATCACTTGAGGTGTGGTTCTTTGTATCTGATTCTATATGGCTTCCCTTGTTCAGGTGACCTAATATTGAAAAGATATATTATTATCAAAAAATTCTCCAGTGTTTTGGATTTTACCCTGGTTGTAAACTAACAAGTTATTCTACTATAGTGTCATTGATGATGAAAAAAATCACAAAAATCCTGTGTCAGAGACAAAGAACTGTATCACTGGTGGCACAGCAGTTAACATGAGCTGCATGTTTGCATCAGTTACTATTGACACCCCAAGTCCCATGACTGTGGAATAGGCAGATGCTGTTCACCCAGTGGGTCTTCACCCCAGCCCAGTAATTCTGAGTTTATAAAATTCCCAATGTTACGATATCAATTCTGCTAACCTTTGTGCTAGTGGGAGACATTCTTATATCATTACAATAAAATGACATAATTATAATCCTGGAGGAGAAAACAGATCTGTTCTTTGCCATGGAGAGGGGCATTATCTCTGTCTCCCAAGATGAAATTCAGTCCTCTGGGAAGAATGTGCTTTTTCTAGGTTTTCCATGGTCCATGTGTCTGTATTATGGGAAATTATTTTCTTAAACATTATTCTTAGGGACACATCAGAAGTGAGTTTTACGTATTGTACATTCCTTTGTGTCTGCACAGTTTTCATGGCCACTTTTGTTAGTGTATCTTTGGAGGCCTGAAGTTTGTTTTAAGAATTGAACCGTAAAAGCCTTTTTAATCTAGGCCTGTGCTTCTGTGGCACTATATTCATTTAAAAGTTTAGTAAGTTATGTTTCTTATGTTTTATTTTATTTGGAAAAATAAACAACCCAGTTTAGCCTAGAAAATTCTAAAAATCAAAATAAGGTCATGAAGTAATTGTACCAGATATTAAAATATATGACAAAATGTAATAATTAAAACAGTTGTGATGGTACATACATAGCTATATTAGTATAATTTAGCTGTAAATTTCATAAATCGGTATAAGCATATATGATAATTTAAAATAAAATAAAAATTTAATATAAAGTAGTGGAAATTCTATATTTTAAAATAAATGATTGTGATAATTTAGTAGACCTCTGGGAAATATTTTGGAAATGATTCTTTAAAAAGTGGGAATAAATAAGGGAAAAATCCAAATGTAAAAATGTTACTACTTCTCTTATTTGTTATATTTCTATAGTAGAGTTAGAAAGATCTTTGAGAGTATGATCAAAAATTCTAGATTTCATTAAAGAAAACACAGTTAACTACAGAACATTAAAAACACAAGGTTAGAGCTGGGAAGATGGCGGAAGAGTAAGACGCGGAGATAACCTTCGTCCCCACAAATACATCAGAAATACATCTACAAGTGGAACAACTCCTATAGAACACCCACTGAACGTTGGCAGAAGACCTCAGACCTCCCAATAGGCAAGAAACTCCCCACTTACCTGGGTAGCACAAAAGAAAAAACAGAGACAAAGAATAGGGACGGGATCTGCACCAGTGGGAGGGAGCCGTGAAGGAGGAAAGGTTTCCACACACTAGAAGCCCCTTCGCGGGCGGAGACTGCGGGTGGCGGAGGGGGAAGCTTCAGAGCCACGGAGGAGAGTGCAGCCACAGGGGTGCGGAGGGCAAAGCGGAGAGATTCCCACACAGAGGATCGGTGCCGACCATCACTCACCAGCCCGAGAGGCTTGTCTGCTCACCCGCCGGGGCGGGCGGGGATGGGAGCTGAGGATCGGGCTTCGGAGGTCGGATAGCAGGGAGAGGACTGGGGTTGGCGGCGTGAACACAGCCTACAGGGGGCTAGTGCGCCACGGTTAGCCGGGAGGGAGTCTGGGAAACGGTCTGGAGCTGCTGAAGAGACAAGAGACTTTTTCTTCCCTCTTTGTTTCCTGGTGCGCAAGGAGAGGGGATTAAGCACGCCGCTTAAAGGAGCTCCAGAGATGGACGCGAGCTGTGGCCATCAGAGCGGACCCCAGAGACGGGCATGAAACACTAAGGCTGCTGCTGCAGCCACCAAAAAGCTTGTGTGCAAGCACAGGTCACTATCCACACCTCCCCTCCCTGGAGCCTGTGCAACCTGCCACTGCCAGGGTCCCGTGATCCAGGGACAACTTCCCCGGAAGAACGCACGGCACACCTCAGGCTGGTGCAACGTCATGCGGGCCTCTGCCGCCACAGGCTCGCTCTGCATCCGTACCCCTCCCTCCCCCCGGCCTGAGTGAGCCAGAGTACTGAATCATCTGCTTCTTTAACCCTGTCCTGTCTGAGCAAAGAAAAGATGCCCTCAGGTGACCTACACGCAGAGGCAGGGCCAAATCCAAAGCAGAACCCCTGGAGCTGTGCGAGCAGAGAAGAGAAACGAAAATCTCTCCCAGCATCCTCAGGAGCAGCGGATTAAATCTCCACAATCAACTTGATGTACCCTGCATCAGTGGAATACCTGAATAGACAACGAATCATCGCAAATTGAGGAGGTGGACTTTGAGAGCAAGATATATTATTTTTTCCCCTATTCCTCTTTTTGTGAGTGTGTATGCGTATGCTTCTGTGAGAGATTTTGTCTGTATAGCTATGCTTTCACCATTTGTCCTAGGGTTCTGTCCGTCCTTTTTTTTTTTTATACTTAAAAAAATTTTTTTTCTTAATTATTTCTTACTTTAATAAATTTATTTTATTTTACCTTACTTTATTTTATTTTATCTTCTTTCTTTCTTTCTTCCTTCCTTCCTTCCTTCCTTCTTTTCTTTCTTTCTTTCTTTCTTTCTTTCTTCTTTTTCTCCCTTTTATTCTGAGCCATGCGGATGAAAGGCTCTTGGTGCTGCTGCCAGGAGTCAGTGCTGTGCCACTGAGGTGGGAGAGCCAACTTCAGGACACTGGTCCACAAGGGACCTCACAGCTTGATGTAATATCAAATGGTGAAAATCTCCCAGAGATCTCCAACTCAACACCAACACCCAGCTTCACTCAACGAACAGCAAGCTACAGTGCTGGACACGCTATGCCAAACAACTAGCAAGACAGGAACACAACACCACCCATTAGCAGAGAGGCTGCCTAAAAATCAAAAGGCCACAGACACCCCAAAACACACCACCAGACGTGGACCTGCCCACCAGAAAGACAAGATCCAGCCTAATCAACCAGAATAAAGGCACTAGTCCCTTCCACCAGGAAGCCTACACAACCCATTGAACCAACTTTAGCCACTGGGGACAGACACCAAAAACAACAGGAACTACAAACCTGCAGCCTGCAAAAAGGAGACCCCAAACACAGTGGGATAAGCAAAATGAGAAGACAGAAAAAAACACAGCAGATGAAGGAGCAAGGCAAAAACCCACCAGACCTAAGAAATGAAGAGGAAATAGGCAGTCTAC
>NC_041220.1:129424907-129426810 GCF_002837175.3 Physeter macrocephalus | reverse complement strand
ACGGATAAGTGACCTGGAAGATACAATAGTGGAAATAACTACTGCAGAGCAGAATAAAGAAAAAAGAATGAAAAGAACTGAGGACAGTCTCAGAGACCTCTGGGACAACATTAAATGCACCAACATTCGAATTATAGGGGTCCCAGAAGAAGAAGAGAAAAAGAAAGGGACTGAGAAAATATTTGAAGAGATTATAGTTGAAAACTTCCCTAATATAGGAAAGGAAATAGTCAATCAAGTCCAGGAAGCACAGAGAGTCCCATACAGGATAAACCCAAGGATAAACACGCCAAGACACATAATAATCAAACTGTCAAAAATTAAATACAAAGAAAACATATTAAAAGCAGCAAGGGAAAAACAACAAATAACACACAAAGGAATCCCCATAAGGTTAACATCTGATCTTTCAGCAGAAACTCTCCAAGCCAGAAGGGAGTGGCAGGACATATTTAAAGTGATGAAGGAAAAAAACCTACAACCAAGATTACTCTACCCAGCAAGGATCTCATTCAGATTTGATGGAGAAATTAAAACCTTTACAGACAAGCAAAAGCTGAGAGAGTTCAGCACCACCAAACCAGCTTTACAACAAATGCTAAAGGAACTTCTCTAGGCAAAAAAACACAAGAGAAGGAAAAGACCTACAATAACAAACGCAAAACAATTAAGAAAATGGGAATAGGAATATACATATTGATACTTACCTGAAATGTAAATGGATTAAATGCACCCACCAAAAGACACAGACTGGCGGAATGGATACAAAAACAAGACCCATATTATGCTATCTACAAGAGACCCACTTCAGACCTAGAGACACATACAGCCTGAAAGTGAGGGGATGGAAAAAGTTATTCCATGCAAATGTAAATCAAAAGAAGCAGGAGTAGCAATTCTCATATCAGACAAAATAGACTTTAAAATAAAGACTATTACAAGAGACAAAGAAGGACACTACATAATGATCAAGGCATCGATCCAAGAAGAAGATATAACAATTGTAAATATTTATGCACCCAACATAGGAGCACCTCAATTCATAAGGCAAATACTAACAGCCATAAAAGGGGAAATAAACAGTAACACATTCATAGTAGGGGACTTTAACACCCCACTTTCACCAAAGGACAGATCATCCCAAATGAAAATAAATAAGGAAACACAAGCTTTAAAAGGTACATTAAACAAGATGAAGTTAATTGATATTTAGAGGACATTCCATCCAAAAACAACAGAATACACATTTTTCTCAAGTGCTCATGGAACATTCTCCATGATAGATCATATCTTGGGTCACAAATCAAGCCTTGGTAAATTTAAGAAAATTGAAATCATATCAAGTATCTTTTCCGACCACAATGCTATGAACCACAATGCTATGAGACTAGATATCAATTACAGGAAAAGATCTGTAAAAAATACAAACACATGGAGGCTAAACAATACACTACTTAATAACGAAGTGATCACTGAAGAAATCAAAGAGGAAATCAAAAAATACCTAGAAACAAACGACAATGGAGACATGTGACCCAAAACCTATGGGATGCAGCAAAAGCAGTTCTAAGAATGAAGTTTATAGCAATAAAATCCTACCTTAAGAAACAGGAAATATCTCGAATAAATAACCTAACCTTGCACCTAAAGCAATTAGAGAAAGAAGAACAAAAAACCCCAAAGTTATCTGAAAGAAAGAAATCGTAAAGATCAGATCAGAAATAAATGAAAAAGAAATGAAGGAAATGATAGAACGGATCAATAAAACTAAACACTGGTTCTTTGAGAAGATAAACAAAATAGATAAACCATTAGCCACACTCATCAAGAAAATAAGTGAGAAGACTCAAATCAATAGAATTAGAAATGAAAAAGGAGAAGTAACAACTGACACTGCAGAAAT
>NC_041220.1:129423240-129424835 GCF_002837175.3 Physeter macrocephalus | reverse complement strand
AATCAGGAAGAAATAGAAAATATGAGCAGACAAACACAAACACTGAAATTGAAACTGTGATTAAAAATCTTCCAACAAACAAAAGCCCAGGACCAGATGGCTTCACAGGTGAATTCTATCTAACATTTAGAGAAGAGCTAACACCTATCCTCTCAAACTCTTCCAAAAATAGCAGAGGGAGGAACACTCCAAAACTCATTCTACAAGGCCACCATCACCCTGATACCAATATCAGACAAAGATGTCACAAAGAAAGAAAACTACAGGCCAATATCATTGAGGAACATAGATGCAAAAATCCTCAACAAAATACTAGCAAACAGAATCCAACAGCATATTAAAAGGATCATACACCATGATCAAGTGGGCTTTATTCCAGGAAAGCAAGGATTCTTCAATATACGCAAATCAATCAATGTGATACACCATATTAACAAACTGAAAGAGAAAAACCATATGATCATCTCAATAGATGCAGAGAAAACTTTCGACAAAAATCAGCACAAATTTATGATAAAAAACACTGCAGAAAGTAGGTGTAGAGGGAACTTTCCTCAACATAATAAAGGCCATATATGACAAACCCACAGCCAACATCATCCTCAATGGCGAAAAACTGAAACCATTTCCACTAAGATCAGGAACAAGACAATGTTGCCCACTCTCACCACTCTTATTCATCATAGTTTTGGAAGTTATAGCTACAGCAGTCAGAGAAGAAAAAGAAATAAAAGGAATCCAAATCGGAAAAGAAGAAGTAAAGGTGTCACTGTTTGCAGATGACATGATACTATACATAGAGAATCCTAAAGATGCTACTAGAAAACTTCTAGAGCTAATCAATGAATTTGGTAAAGTAGCAGGATACAAAATTAATGCACAGAAATCTCTGGCATTCTTATACACTAATGATGAAAAATCTGAGAGTGAAATTAAGAAAACACTCCCATTTACCATTGCAACAAAAAAAATAAAATATCTAGGAATAAGCCTACCTAAGGAGACAAAGACCTGTATGCAGAAAATTATAAGATACTGATGAAAGAAATTAAAGATGACACAAATAGATGGAGAGATACACCATGTTCTTGGATTGGAAGAATCAACATTGTGAAGATGACTCTACTACCCAAAGCAATCTACAGATTCAATGCAATCCCTATCAAACTACTACTGGCATTTTTCACAAAACTAGATCAAAAATTTTCACAATTTGTATGGAACCGCAAAAGACCCCGAATAGCCAAAGCAATCTTGAGAACGAAAAATGGAGCTGAAGGAATCAGACTCCCTGTCTTCAGACTATACTACAAAGCTACACTAATCAAGACAGTATGGTACTGGCACAAAAACAGAAATATACATCAATGGAAGAGGATAGAAGGCCCAGAGATGAACCCACTCACATATGGTCACCTTATTTTTGATAAAGGAGGCAAGAACATACAATGGAGAAAAGACAGCCTCTTCAATAAGTGGTGTTGGGAAAACTGGACAGCTACATGTAAAAGAATGAAATTAGAACACTCCCCAACACCATACACACAAAAAAACTCAAAATGGATTAAAGACCTAAATATAAGGCCAGACACTAT
>NC_041220.1:129364482-129422203 GCF_002837175.3 Physeter macrocephalus | reverse complement strand
GGACGCAAGAGGGAAGAGATATGGGAACATGTGTATATGTATAACTGATTCACTTTGTTATAAAGCAGAAACTAATACACCATTGTAAAGTAATTATACTCCAAGAAAGATGTTAAAAATAAATAAATAAGAAATAAAAACACAACGTTGAAATGACATACATAAAATAAAAATACAAACCACGAAAAAAATAGTTGTATAATTTCCAATACGTATATTTTAGGAAAAAATATGTTATGCCATAGTGTGCAGTTTACTAAAATTTGCTTAAAAAATATAGATAGAGGTAGATGCTTGTATATGCATAGGTCTCCTCATAAAAAATATGCAAAAAACCCCACAAAAAACCCAAATCATGGCTTTTCAAAGGTAACTCTGTAAAAGAACTAAACAAACAAACAAATAAGTGGTAACTCTGTGGTTGAGGAACATGGGGTTTAACATATGAACATATGTGCCCATATATTTGCATATACTTTTCTAAAAAAATTAATAATGACTTCTTTATGACATATTTAATTTAAAAACAAAAATAGAAAGAAGAAGCCCCAAAGAACTGATCAGTAAAAAATTCATAATTGTACCTGCATTAAGTGCATATAGTTTCCATGTTGTTTATTCTAAAATTTTCTAAACTACCTATATTTTAGTTTATGTAGCAGAATCTGACAATGTAAATGGTAAAACAGCACAGTCATAAAATGATTCACATTTAATTTGTTAATTATATGTGTGAATCTAACTGTTCTGATCACTATTGATAGGTAACAAATCAACTTCATAACTTAGTATCTTGAAACAACCATGATGTCTCTGGGAATATATTACATCTGTGGAAAAACAGCTCATTAAAGAAGGCTTTTTTTTCTTTTTTATCTTCTACGTGTATCTGGGAAGAATGAGAGGAATATTTTTTCTTTGATCCCCTAAAAAAGGACAAGGAAGTCATTGTAATTATTTGTTTTTGAAGGTCTGAAATTCCCTGCATTATAGAGAGTAAAGAGGATTACATTTTTCAAAGAAAAGCTCTGGCTTTTTAAATTTCAGGGCCTTTCAAGGGGTTGGGCGCAGCTGTACTGGATAAGAGTATTTTTGTTTTCTTGAAGCCTTGGGCTACAAGGTATCAGTTAGGTCTCTGTAGGGGCTGGAAACTAAGTGACTAACGTCAGCCATGCAGGTGTTCAACCATGGATCAGCGACCAACTTCCAGTAAAAACTCTGCACACCAAGACTCGGGTTAGCTTCCCTGGTTGGTAGTACTTCGTACATGTCACACACCATTGCTGGCAGGTTAAGCACTATCTTTAAGATTCTACCAGAAGAGAGCACATGGAAGTATAGTGCCTTACCTGCCCTATGTGCCTTTACCTTTGCTGATTTCAAACTGTATCCTTTTTCTATAATAAGTTGTAACTGTAAGTATAATGGTTTTCTGGGTCCTGTGAGTCCTTCCAGTGAATCATTGAATTTGAAGGTGGTCTTGAGGATCTCTGATACAGTGATGTAACAAAATTCAGTATTGCTGAAGATGGCTGGGCTCTGCTGGGGACGGTATACATATATTAGAGAGGCATAACCCTGAATGTAATGGCCTTAAAAGCTTAGGTAGAAGTATAGGTCGCTAAATTTAACAAATTTGAGTGGATCAAATTGGCTTAGATAATGGACATTGGCAGTGGAGACCATAACGAACTAAAGACCAGTGATATTTACTACAAATTACTGCATTGTATACAACTATGGAAAGGTAGGGAAGGAAAATGTCCTCAAAATAAAACTAAACTGAATTTTTCATTAGCCATGTAGATAGGACCTCAAAGCTATTATGAAAAACATACATATGCCTTATTTAAAGATAAAACAAATTCAAACTAATTAAGACTCATTGCTCAATATGAACATTTGTTTTCCTATTTTTATAAATATTCTAAATTATTATGGAATTTAATAAAGCCTAGTTGACCATATTATGAATACTTTGCTAAATATACAGTGCTAAATTTGAAGGCAGTTTGCCATGCATCTTAAGTCGTACTGTTCAATAAATTAATTTTATTTACAGGAATATCTCCAAAGCAACTCATTAAAATAGGGGAAATCCAGATATATAAGTATATTCATCATGACATCATAAAAAATACCCGAAACTGAAGTATACCAAATGTTGAAGGGTTGATTTTGATTAAATATATAATACCAGATTTTCTTGTTTAATATCATTCAACCATATTTATGTGGAAACACAGAAAATGAGTAACATTAACTCAAAACACAGAATATGGAATTATGTGTCTATTTTATAACTTCTTAATATTTTAAATTGTTAAAATACTTAAAAATGATGAAGCCATAAAAGTAATGGAGCTAACAGATTTATATGTAGCCATTAATTTAATTAATTTGAGATGGGGCAACATTAGAGATGGCAAAAAGCACGTATTTCTCAGACACCCATTGAAACCTTGTAGTGTTCTGTGAATTCACACACACACACACACACACACACACACACACACACACACACACACACACACACACAGAGTCATAACACTAAGAAAACATTTAACAGTAGAGTATAATATTCTCCTGCAAGAGAAAGAAAGTCACTCGTTAGTGAGAAAGATGTTTTACTCCTACCTTGAACAGCAGGAGATTGGGTAGCAAGGCGAGTCCAAAAGCAGATAGCATGGCCATTTCCCACCCCCCTCTTGCTCTATCTTAATGTGATCTGTATTTAGTGATTGAATAAGTAGTAGCTTTTCTCAAACTTTCCTGTCTTAATCATTAGATAGCATTCAGACTTAATGAAAACATTTCCCTAGAAGACAAAGAGTAACATAAACAATTTATCATCATTCCCCCTGGTCAAACATAAACGTTTTCTGAATTGGAGATGGAGTTTTGCCATGGCTTAGTGGAATTTACTATATGGCAAAGGCTGTGCAATTTTAAAGCTGAATAATTTGTTTTGTGGTACAGTAGAAATATTTATTTTGGATGAAGAGTAGTTTTCAGGAAAAAAGAAAAATGCTGACCAAGGGGAATAAGTGCTGTTTTCAGGATTGGATTTTAGCAGAAAAGAGCAGAAAAATCTGTAAAGTAAATTAGTTTACTCCTAAGTTATATAGACATAAACATAAAAGGCAAGGAGTCAAACCCTCTCAATGTCCACTTTCCATCCCTCCACCTAAGTTTGCTGCTATTCTTCCAGACATCTTTTTTTTACTGATATGCATAAATATATTTAACTATTATTCTTTATAGGAAATAGAATAATCTTCTAAGACTTCTTATATTAGTCTTCATTTTATTGAACATACCATGTGCATCTTTTCATAGCATTCAATATATATCTCCTCTTTTTCATGGCTGCTCTGTATTCATTTTAATGGATCTATCATAGTTTAACTATTCCCTTATTGATGGGAAAGTAAGTGGTGTCCATTGCTGGTGTAATGCTTCTGTGAACATCTGTACTATGATGTAATTTCTGTAAAACAGCTTTCTGTGCACAATTAAAATTTAATGTACACTGGCAAATTACTCACCAGAAGACAGTTACCAAATCTCATTCTCACTATGAATATGTGAGTACCTAGTCTCCCTTGTCTTCTCAAAGAATGGTAGAAGTCTTTAAATTGCTTGCCGCTCTGACTGGTGAAATTATATCAATGTGATAATATGAAATCATGTATTGCAGGAACAGAAGTATGTCTGGTTGCAACAATACCCAAATGATATTTAATTTTGTTTACCCAATATATGATAGAAAGAAAAAAAAGAAAGGTAAATAAAATGATTATATATATATTTATATATTTGTATTTTGCCAACAAACGTCTTTTAAAATTATCTGTATTTTCGAATGTGATAACACAAAATGTTGGTTTATATAATGTGTCTCCCTGATGATGTGAAGTCAGAATGACATGATAAAATGATGAAAAGTGTTTTTGAATTTGAACTATTTTATTTATTTGAATTTGAATTATTTGACTAACATATTTGGTCATATTGATTACCTGTGGCTGAAAATTGTTCAAGGGACCAGGAATAGGGCTAAAATAATGTCATTCAGCTTAGCATCATTACTAATGCTAAGCTAGAACATGCACAAATACAAAATGGTGGCCATATGAATTAAGTGAAATCTGCAAGTAACTTGTTTTTCAACAAAATTCAGTCCTTATTTTCCTAAATATTGAATTGTTTGGCTTCAAGTTAAATGACACCCCATCTCTCAAGACAATATTACATTCTGGCAAACATAAAAATCTGTGGATGGAATGGTAAACAAAGTTTAATTACCTACTTATTTATTTACCGAGCATTTTCTTCTTCTTTTTATGCCTTAATCCATGTTTTACTGCAAACCAGAATAATAACATGAGCCGTATTTCAAAATTCACATCTGGAGAAATTTCTAACAGAAATCAAATCTTTTGTTCAAATGTATTTGTACTTGGAAAACAGGCCTGCATTTAAGAGAAATGCAGCTAAAGTTATTATTGAAATTGTTAAAAATGATTTTGCAAAATTAATGGAAACTAAGAAAGCAACATTTTAATGGTTTAAGTGCAAAATAACCAGAAACAGACAATTTCTATTTTCCTTTAAAAGTTTTTGTTTGGTTTGGTTTTGTTTTAAATCAAGAGAGCAGTGTTCAGCAAAACATATTTTAGCTTCTATTGAAATGTAGAATATAGGATCTTTCTTCTATCTATCTTAAAATAATTTTCAAGCACAAGTAATCTTGAGCTTTACTTTTCTGAAGTAAAAGAAAAGATACACAAATAGCCCTCCCTCCCAGATGCAAGAAGGGACTATTTTTTCCCTTCTTGCAACTATGTGCAAGGCCTTAAATCACAAGTAATTCTGTAATCTTGGCAGTATTCTTCATGGAGAATAGGCATGCTTGATTATTTGCAATCTTTTGCAGGGATCTATCTGTATAGCGACATTAAATACATGTATCTCCCTCTCTTTCTTTCTTTTTTTTCTTTCTAAATATTACTACCTACTCTACCTTTTGGTCAACTGCAGTTTTCTTTCACAGAAAAAAATAACTGTTAGTGGATACTTTCCTGGAAACTATCCCCCTAAGCAGTTTCATCTTAAGCAATGTATCATTAATCATTAGGCTAAAACAGTCTGGATCATCAAAAATAAGTAATATGAAAATATTTTATACTTTTATAAAGGTCTTAAAACTACAGTTCTTGGTTTATATTTCCTATCTTGCCTAAAATATAATTGGAAGCCACATTATGTTCTTAGCTGCCCAAGATTTTCTTTCTTTCTGAAATCTTTTTGTTTTGTTCTTTTTTTGTTGTTTTTTGTTTTGTTTATTGGCGGGAGGGAACTTCATAATAAACCATTTATTCTTAAATAATATCAATATTTTCTGTAGCATTTAGGGTTTACTGAAGCATTAGAGAAAGGATATATTAAGGAACAATACATAAATTGTCTCCATTTGTTCATATCCTCACGGGGATCTATTTAAGAGAATAATAAGTCCAGGATATTGACCTAGTGGTAAATATTATAGATTGCTGATAGGGAATGGAGCAGCCTAAAAAAACTATTCTTTGAAAAAAAATGCTGTATTTTTTGAACACTTCCTTTAAAAATAATATAAAAATTCATGATTAACATGAACCAAGGTACTAGAACTATGTGATTGTTCATTTAAATTTAACACAAGGTGATAATGATGTCAAAGTGTAAGGCTTTCACTGATATAGCCCATGGAACAAATAATTGTTCGTTTAATCTCTAGATTTAAAAATATGGGCATCACTTAAAAAATCATTTTGTGTGAAACAATTTTTTTTCCTAAGATCAAAGAAGTTTTATTTACATGTAGTCAAAAATCATCATCTGCTTTCCACTTATTTTCTTCCGTTTTGTTTACCACAAATAAGTGGAAAAGCTAAAGAGAAAATAAGGAGAACATATTTTGCCTTCAAATCAGTTGAGAAGACACAATTAGGATTTCCATCCCAGAAATATAACTTCTTGTTTAAGCATAGGTACAAACTTTCATTTTAATTGATATTCTCTTCAATGATTTCATTTTACAGAGGCCCATCTGCTTTTCTGTTAGCCTATTCTGGTCCATCATCCCTTGTGCACTTGGATATCTCAGCCATGCATTATAATCTAAGCACAACAACTGACTCTGCACTGTGGGTCTTCCAAAATAA
This sequence comes from Physeter macrocephalus, assembly GCF_002837175.3. Taxonomy (NCBI): domain Eukaryota; kingdom Metazoa; phylum Chordata; class Mammalia; order Artiodactyla; family Physeteridae; genus Physeter; species Physeter macrocephalus. The sequence goes on along the minus strand of NC_041220.1, from coordinate 129,415,994 downwards.
GCACAGCTGCAGTCTTTGTATCTTTAGCATCCTCCCTCCCCAATACTGCACAGCAGTCAGAGATGTTCAGCTATTCTAAATTTAAAGTCAGAAAGATCATCTTTCTGAGAAGCCACAGGAATTGCTTCTCCAGTCTAAGAGTTATAACAAACCAAGCATTTCTGTATGGAGGAGCAGATTCATAGCTGACCAAGTTATCGAAAGCATTTCACTAAAGCATACAAACCAAGCTGGGTTGATGCTAGTGGTTTCACCTTAGGTTGGTCAACTAAAGTAGATAACATATGTCTTCCTCTGAAATGTTTAGCTCTGATGCTTACAGTCATGGGACCCAGCGCTCCCCTCTGTCAGGATGTAAAATGTGCCATGCTAAATGACCTTATATACAATTGTCAGGATTGTAAAGCAACCCACGAGTGCTGAGAAATTTATTAGAACTTTGTGTTTTAACACAGAACTACACTGTATCAAGATAATTTAAAATATTGATGTAAACCACACATTGTTCTAAGTGAAACTATTTCTGGCTAATCGGCGGACCCAGAATAACCGAAACTTATATACAGACCTATGCTTCTATTGTTCTGCCTCAAACTTGGTCAGCACACACTTCAATACTGGAGAGTCTATTGTAAAATTCTGACAGAATCTTGATGTCACATAAAGAAGATACCATTAGGAACACTGCTCTAATAGTTTGGTGCCTATAAAGAGATATATTTTTTAACAAACATCATTTTTTTCTACCTTTACCTATATTATTTCTGAAATACTCCTGCCTTTAGACTTCTAAAAGCAAACAGTATATATATTCATTTAGAAAAAATTCTATATCCATATATTTATAAGGTGGTGATGTATATATATGTATACCCACACATATATATTGATTAAATGAACAATTATTTGTTCCATGTGCTCTATACATATATGTATATATATATACCTGTGCATTTACCTCTCTATCTACATACTTTTTTAAAGTGTTGCATCTCTTTATCCCCATTGCCTCCTCCTCCTGCCTGTAACCGATGTCAAGCTGATAATTAGAAAACATTATTTTTTGGTGGCCTTTGATTTCACCAAGTGGTGAATTTTTTTAAAAAGCCACTGAGATACAACAATTATCATGCCCGGTCCCCAGCACCATTTCACATATTCACATTACATTTTAGGTTCCTGATGACACTTGAATTGCCTTCTGCTTAATTAGGTAAGGGAAAGAGGGTAGAGAAATATTACTTGGAATTGAGAAAAATCACTCTAGGACAGAGTAAGCAAACAAGAACAATAAATTCTAGGAAGTTATTGCAGGTCAGTCTGAAGAGAGAGGAGTTACTGTGGACCAGATGGGGTATGGTATCTTTCCTTTATGAAGCAGAGATCAAGACTGGTCTGAACTGAAGTACGACACAACACAGGAGATAGGGCAGAAGAGTGCTGTGAAACTGCTCGGGGACTTTACCTACCCATTCAGGGTACCAACCTGAGGTTGGCCTTACTGGCCGGAAACAATACCGGACGGAATTAAGGGAAAGTCTTTAAGTCCTTGAAAGTTGGCCAGAGAAGTCAATCTGTGGTTAAGAGTCCAGCTACCTTCAGAGGAGAGACTCTATGTAAACTTACCTGTGTCTAGATTCCATATTTTATTTGTCTTAATTTTCCCCTTCTTAAAAAACTTACTTTGGAATGTTTGTCCACATTAAACCAAGACATCTGAGGAAAGAGAGAGCCTTTAGGGACTAACTGTGATACCAGGCATAAAATACACCCATCAAAAAGAAAAAATGACTTAGTAAAGCTGTGGTATTTCACCCTGGTAAAACTTTGAAGCCTCAACAATTATGACCACCTCTGATAGCCCCTCTCTTCATACATGACAATTCTGAGTGAAAATAAACTAGAAAAGTGACTAAACATCCTATTTTTCAGAGGCAGATTCACAATATATGTTAGATATTAATGTTACTATCTAGATTCTTGCAAAAGATTGCATATAATCAAATGTGCCTATTCTCCATAAAGAATACTAGCAAGATTACAGAATTACTTGTGATATAAGGCCACACATATCAGATGCAAAGAGAGAAAAAAACATTTTAAACATCATTTTTCATGTTGTATATACATACAAAAGAGGGGGGAAGCCCTGAGGAATTGCTAAAATAACATTGTGGCATTTTTAAGATTTTAGATAATTTGAGGAAGAAATGCTTCTTTGGAGATAATTTAAGTCATCATTTGTAGAGTGTTTTTCTACAAAATGAGACTTTTGGTAAAAGGGCAAATAAAAGAAAATCATGAAAGATAGCTTTGTTAACTGTCAGTGATATGTGTCTGTTATTCTTCTGCCTTGCAGACTCATAAACTACAAACCAGTTGCTTTAGAGACAGCGTTGCTATTAGCTTTCTGTAGACATTAATGCATTGCACGGACTTTCTCTCACCAAATAAAAAAAAAAATGCTCTTAAGAATTTGGAGTCATCCAAGCCACCCAGAGTGAGTGCTTTCTGGCACCCAAGGTGTTATGATTGCTACGGTCCTGTCACATGATGCTATTTTCCCAAGTAAGTGTAATCTTTTTTTTAAATCCTGTAAAGAACTTTGCCCAAATGTTTCAGCTACAAGCCAAGACATTTTCCCCCCAGTTTGAGAAAGAGAGTATCTGCCATTAAAAAAAATAAAATCGTTCTACAACCTCAAAATTAATTTTAAAAAGGCAGTTGCAACCATGCAATAATATTAAAGGATGTAATAAAAATAACAATTAACAAAGCAGGTACTGACATTTTTCATAGAGTCAATTTTGCCATTAGATTGATATTTGGTGAGCAGAGGACAAAAGAGGGGCAAATAGCCCTCCCTCATATTCCATCTACTGCCTCCAGGACTGGTATGAGAGGGGCAGAGAGTTGGTAGAATAAAGAAAAAAAAGAGGATTTGGAAAATCCTTGGCCCTGCCACAGGATTAATTAGAAACTCAGAGTATTGCCCCAACAATCTTTTTTTTTTTTTTAAATAAGGGCTCCAGTGATTCTGATATATGCTGGAATTTAAGAAGTTCTGCTCTACCTTAAGGTATTCAACTGCCATTTTTTAACACAGTGGTAATTTTTTTGTTTTTGTTTTTTGTTGTTGTTCGTTTTTAATCTAAGTCTAAAACATGTTCTGCAGCAGAGTGGTTAGTTGATTTTATATTTTAGAACAAAATATAGGTCCTGCTTTAGTACTAGTCATGTGGCATCTGGTGATGGAGGATGTATTTCTTCCATCCTCCTAATGTGTTAACTTTATCCATACTCAACCAAGGCAATGTTTTTTTTCTTGTTTCCAAGCTTGTGCCCCCTCAGAACTTTCAGGAGATGGATGTTTCAAATCTTAAAGATGTTTCAAATTCTCAGCTCATTTGCAGAGCCCAGATAATTCATATAACCATCGAAAAGATAAGAGTAAAAGCATGTTTTATTTCAGATTACCAATATCGGTCACTTATGGGCAATTTTAGTAAGGAGACAACACTTTTGGACTTTTTGTATGGTGTCCAGCTCAGAAATGATTTATCCTTATGTTTTATTTACTGCCTTTAGCTGTAATTGCCTTCCTTACTTGCTTATTTATTATTAAACACACATGTTCACAAAATGTGAGAATTTTTTGTGGCCACCATGTTTCTCTGCTTTACTTTGTTAGCGTATAGTTTCACATGTAAATATACAGAAGGGGTTTGACATGTCAGCATAGGGAGATCCTGAACTCACCTCCTCCCATGGACATAACAAATCTACATATGGAATAATTCCCTCTGAAAGAGTCCTGAAAACTGAATGACCAGAACCTCCCCAACACAGGGTAAAAGAACGGCACTGAGATGGACGAGAGGCAGAGATACGGTCTCAACAAGGAAAAAAATCACACCCAAGCTATGGTGACCTACAATTGGGAAGGCTCACAAAAGTATGAAACCTGAAATCCCTGAAAAGCAAGGGATCCGAACTCCACATCAGGCACCCCAACCCTTAGATCCTGAACAGGAGAAACAAGCCTCCAAAACACCTGGCTTTGAAAACCAACAGGGAATATGTCCGGGAAAACCATAGAACTGCAGGGAATGGAAAACCAGCTCTTAAAGGGCTCACAGGCAGACTCACTCAAACCAAAAACCAGCACAAAAACACGAGCTTGGAAAGCACATGGACCATAGGTGAAGGGAACTCACCTATTAACACCGAGACATCTGTGGCAGAGGCAGAGATTGGATAGCGCATCTATAAGCCAAAGATTGCCAGCAAACTCCAGAACCTGGGAGAGGGACATAGAATGGCCTCCCTCACAGCTCTCAGGAAAACCCAATACTTTTAACCCCTTGATCTCAGACTGCTAGCCTCTAAAATTGTGAGACCATATTTTTGTTCTTTAAACCACTTAATTTGTGGTCTTTGTTATGGAAGCTTTAGCAAACTAATAAAACTAGGATTGAACATAAGAATTACTTACAGTATTACCATTCAAAAGCTGTATACTTCTGCCTTTACCCTATAAAAAATATCTATTACACACAGCTGCCACTTTCTAACAGCGCTCATTTCCAAATTAAAGCCCCTTAAGGGGGCATCTGATGGATAAATCCTGGGTCACATGCCTGTGCATGTACGAGACTTCAAGAGATACATTTTACTTCTTCTTTGGGTGAATTATCCAAATTACCCAAATATGGGAAGATCATTCAAAATGTGCCAAGGATCCATAAATGTAAACAGTCAACATAATAAATATACACATATATATGAATATAACTTTGTTTTTCAATGGCTCAATTTCCCCCCCTGCTCTATTTTTTTTAAAAAGAGACATAATCATTATCTTAATAGTTGAAGATTTATTTCCTTCTCTTTGGGGCTGCTAAAATTTCTAGGGATTTATGTATTATATTGGCATGCTTGGGAGGAATGGAAGACTATTGAACATTAATCTGTGTCCTCATCTGTTCTCTCCATTGTTGTTCCCATTTCATTTTCCCAAACAAAAGGTCTAAAAGTCCTTTGGGTCTCTGTGACTTACCCTTGCAGCTTAAAAAAAAAAATTGTACTATTTCATATCCTATATCTCAGGCTTGTTTCATTGATGCCACATGCAATACTTTTACTCTATTTAACTATTGGGCATAGGATTCACTAAGCCCTCATTCAAGGAGAAAGGCACTGTCTTACCTGTCCTCATGCGTATAAACCTATCTTGGGTTTCTTCTTTTGCTTTACCTGTCTACCCTCATGGCAGGCTCATGCTCTGTAGGGCAGGAAGCAAAAACTTTTCTTATGGTCACATATCAACATCTAACCATCTTGTTTTCATCAGTCTCTTTTTTCTTTCCTCTCCATGGCCATGGCAATGAAGACAGTCTCTAATTGGCTATCTATTCTTGAAAAAAAAATTTTTTTTAGAATAGACTTTATATTGTTTCTTTCAAGATTAGTCTTTGTAAACACAAGAGCTAAGAACTTGGTCTAATTCTTTGCTTTTCTGCTAAAACACACAAGTACTGAATTTGTCCCCAATGTAGAAGGATTGGTGCTTAGAAAATAGTATACGATTTTGAGGGGTGAGGGAGGGACACTTGTGACTCCCTCCAGATGTTGTCTTCCATATGGAGAGATAACCACTGGTGTGAAACCCCTGACCTCTCATTGTCCCTCCCCGTCGGTCCCCTCCTACATTAGAGGCTTGGCACAATAAATTTGGGAGAATAAACTGACAAGGTTTGCCTCAATTCTTTCCTTCTTGGGAGAAAATCTGCCTGCTGAGAATATATGCTCTTTTCTGCTTTCCAGCATGAAGCAAAAAGGGTTTGCTTTCAGGAGAGAGGTCTGGGATCATTCAGCAGAGTCTGCTATAGGATGGATACATTTTTTGAAGTCTGTGGTTCATTACAAACAGTGTAAACATATGTCTTGGTTTGTCAGGATGGTCTTAATTTATGCTCAGTGTAATTAATAACATTGCTCCTCTTTTCTTCCCTGTTTGAAATACTAAATAATGTAGTTAGCCTAATTATAAGGAAGCCCACTCTCTCAAAGATAAAGATGCAACTTCTAATGTTACATTTATCTTTTATTTAGGAGTAAAGATAATCTCCCATTTCACTCTTTTGTATCAATTCTCAATTGATACAGAACTTAAGAAAAGGGAGGGGTTTTTGGGGGGGTGGCTCTTTGATCCCACAATGATTTAGAAAAGAATAACCACCAGAAGAAAGTTGCAGTTACTGCTATTTGAGCACTCAGGAGAAAAATCAATTATTTTAGAATCAAGAAAGTCTTAACTGATTCTGTGGATTTTAGTTGTTTACTTAAAGTATAATCACTATTCTACTGATTCTTTGTGAAGATCATAAGTGATTATAATCTTTCTGAAAGACAAGCTCCATTTGTAGAACTTTATAAAGGTTATTTAATTAAGGTTATATTCTTTAAAAAACAAAGGTTAAAGGTCTTATTGTGTAACCATCACAGTAATATTCTTCATAGAATTTCTAGCACTTCCCAAGTAAGAAAAAGAATCAAAAAATTTTGAGTAGCAATATTTCCAGCAGAATTCTTCTCGAAATGATAACTTTATCAACATTTACTTTACCTTGGTTAGGAATTAATTATAATGGGAAAAGGCAAATAGAATTTTAACTAATGCTTTGTAAACTTCGAAGTATAGATGCTTGTATACTTGTATACTTACTACACTCCATACACTATTCTAGGCCGTTTGGATACTCAGTTAAATAAACAGAGAAAGCCCAACGCTCATGCATCTTGTGTTCAAGTTTGAAGGAATTATAGAGACAGGATCCAAATGGTCGAACATTTTGACAGTCATGTGTTTTCAGTGTTTTTCATTACTTCTTTCAGAAACACAGTATGTCAGTCATATTAAAACGACACATCTACAAGTGATAACTTAAGCTTTCATGCCCATTTCAGTTAAGTGAAGGTGAAGTAAGTAATGAATTTGGTATAATTGTATGAACTTGGTACAATAACTAGTAATTTTGCAAGGTTTCCTGAAAATGTGACATCTTTATCAGCAAAGTAAGACTTCTAGACTCTCCAATTTGTAAAAACAGGGTCTAACAAATAAATGAGAAAATAATAGATGAAAAGAAAGATAGTTTTGATATTTTACTTGGCATATTGTGTATAGACAGACAACAAAATAGTGGAATAAATCCTTCAGAGAACCCTGCATGGAACTCTGCTTTGCTACTCTCTCGTACAAAAATGAAATTGACTTTTTGTACATCATTATTGCCTCTTTTTTTAAAAAAAGGAATCTTTTTTTGCACAACCTCACAGGGTAGTTGCTAAAACTAAATAACAAGGCACCAAATAATGGCAAAACACTTTTCACTTAGCAATGCTAGAATGACTATACGTGTGAAAATAATTTACCATGTAACCAACTTCTGGGAGACAAAATAGGCCAAAATATTAAATGGTTCCCAAACATTAAAAAAAGTCAAAATATATTATCTTCCCATAAAACCCTGTTTAGTGAAACTTCCATCAAACGCTCTGCCTGACGTTGACTCTCAGAGCAAATGATAGTGCAGGGTGATTCATTCATCGCCTCTTGAAGGAGAAAACAGTATTCATGTCAATAAAACATTTATTCCCTTATTCAAGACGTATTTCCTGATTAAGAAGCTTCACCAAATGTTGAAGAGTGTTTACCTTCCCACCATCAAGGATAGGAGTGAGTTTTCAGTGGTACTGTATATGTAGGAAACAATCCAAAAGAGCTAACTTTGAAATTTTCATCTGTTTTCTATGGCAATGAAAAGCAGCCCACAGTTGTCATTTGTTCTGGTGAAATGTAATGCATTCGCTTGCATGGCAGTAGATCTAATAACTCTATTTCTCATGGAAAAAGAAATACAATTTTGGGAAAAGCTCTTTGTTATTAATAATAATTAAATCATAGATTTTCAAATCCTACCCTCTCATTCTTTGAATTCAATATTTTACTTTCACTAATTCACTTACCATATTTCAAAAAGAAAAATTTTTTTGAAAAAAAATTTAGTGCATACTAAAACTGCTAAATTGATAATTCCTAGAAATAAGTAACATATTAACGGGTAAGAAACAGTAATAATAAGGTGCTATATGATGATAATAGAACTTTTGAGCTATTATAATTATTGCTGATATGAATACTAAGTGTTTGAAATATTATTGTTCTTAAATAACAGTAATCTTAAAGATTTAGCTTCTGTTCATGCAAGAGTTTACTTGGGGGAATATTTAAGTTAACACTTCAGTTAGCATTGTCTCTACAAAGCATTTTTTTTGTTTTATTGGAGTATAATTGTTTTACAATGTTGGGTTAGTTTCTGCTGTACAATAAGTGCATCAGCCATATGTATACCTATATCGCCTTCCTCTTTGACCTCCCTCCCACTCCCCCTATCCCACCCATCTAGGTTTATCACAGAGCACCTAGCTGAGCTCCCTGTGCTATACAGCGGTTTCCTGCTAGCTATCTATTTTACACATGGTAGTGTATTTATGTCAAACCTAATCTCTCAATTTGTCCCACCCTCCCCTTCCCCCCCTGTGCCCACATGTCCATTCTCTACGTCAACGTCTCTATTTCTGCCCTAGAACTAGATTCAACTGTACCATTTTTGTAGATTCCACATATATGCGTCAATGTTCATTGCAGCACTATTTACAATAGTCAGGACATGGAAACAACCTAAATGTCCAACGACAGATGAATGGATAAAGAAGATGTGGTAGATATATACAATGGAATATTACTCAGCCATAAAAAGGAACGAAATCGGGTCATTTGTAGAGATATGGATGGACCTAGAGTCTGTCATACAGACTGAAAAGCCAGAAAGAGAAATACAAAGCGTATCTTGAAAGCTACTCTTCTTAATAGTCCACGAATTCCCATTTTTATGCACACTCAGAATGAAATTTTATAAATAGATTTTATTAACTGAAACAAGAAGGCATATGCACATGCATATGAATACACATACATTCCACAATTCAAATATGACATATGAAAACTATTAAATCTGCTGAATCACAGATTTTAAAATGCTTATCTACAGGTGTCAAGAACTGGGAAAGGTCTAAGGTTTTATGCTATTTGCAAGTGAACAAGTTAGGTTGCTAGAGTTCCATGGATGCTGGTAGAAGACACAAGACTCTTGAGTCAGAGACAAAAGAAAAACATGGAGTCCTTCACCTTATAGCCAGATATAATACTGACTATGTTACATGTCTCCCAAAATGATGGGCTCGGGTGGTAATGAGGACAATTTGAGCGGTGTAGCCTTGAGCAGCAGCTTACTTCCAGTTTGACTTATCACAGAATGATCCCCTACTCTGAACATCTGCATAAGTGACCTAGATGGATTGATAAGCAGCCAACATTTGTTTCCAGGGTTAATGGTCCCAAAAAGGGGTATCTTTAATCTGCCAGTCTGCTGTCTTCAGTGTGGCAAATGAAGCACCCAGGCCATGGGCAACAACCTAAGAGTCAGTAAAATATAACACGGTTCATGAAAGGACCAGCCAGAGCTATGAGAATGGCCTTGAGTTCTGCCCACTAAGCAGAGTGACCTTGACTGCTTTTGGCTATACAAAGCTGATTCTATAGGTCCTGTAACAATATTGGGTTTCAACTAAAGTGAATCATGGAATCTAGCCAGGAATTTAGGGAGCCTCAGTGAACTGAGGACCCTCATGAAACTGCAGATTTGCTCCAGGGGTCAAAGAAGAGGATGATTGCTACTTTTTTCATGTAATGCCAAGATGTCACTGGGGCTAGGCAGGTTATATTTTGAATATGCCATTTCCAATGGACAAGTAAGCTTGTCGGTTCTTTCTACCTTGTTAGTTATTGAGTACATGTTGATTTACTCCATCATGGGAATATCAGGCAAGAGAGTCACAAAGCCCCCTTGGTTAGGCATTCAGTATTGACAAGCTCCTGGTAACAATCTAATACCTGCTTTCAAAAGGAGTATACTTGAGAGCCATGTTAGGGAGGCGATAAATCCAAAACCCTAGGGAGTGCCTTTGGGTGTTAAATGCCATCCATTTGTTTGAGACTTCATTGAGCAAGACTATCAAAGACTTGTAGTCCAAAAAGCTCGCTTTATGCTGGGGCACCACAATGACAAAGAGCATACCACAACAAGATGGACAGGTTCCAAACAGCTATCAGGTTGGGCCCCGCTGAAGGGATGCTTCTTTGTGGATCAGCCAATATAAAGATTAAGAAGAATGCATTAATGACGCAAGCATTGTCTCCAATACTCCAAAACTCCAGTAAGGTACTAGGTCTTATTTTTGCTGTTCAGGAGGTTGTCCAAAAACATAACTGATTTTTTTTGACTGCCAGCAGAGTTAATCATTATGAATGTGTCCATGTAGTCCCTAGAAACTTTACTGGTGAACAGCCTTTTGAATTATGTAAGTGTTTATGTGCCATTCCTGCTGGCAATGGTGTGATTACATCATTCTCAGGACCATTGAGGCTCTGATATGCCAAGACAATTCAGAAGGTGACTGAGAAAAATCAACTAAAGAGTAAAAATTTTAGATATGAAGGACAGAAGCAGTCACACTAAATTCTTATCCACCAACTTGTGGCAAATGGCAGGTGAGTTTGTCTTGTTAGTAGTTTTCTATTGTTAGACATTCTCAGTCAGGGGAATCCTGCATGGTACTTATGTGATGGAGAAGCACAAGCATACAGAACATCAGTTCCTATGATATATTCAGATATAGAAGCAATAAGAGTACACTGTATTAGTCCAATACAATCTTATAAGTCCTCACCTTTAAGATCATGCTTACCTTGCTTTCCCACTAGTAATCCTGCCCAAACCCCATGGGCTAAAATCATGCATCTGCTTCCCCACTTCTACCCCATGGGAGCCTGTTGGAAAGAGCCATACACGTGGGAATTCTTCACATCCCCAAAGGTCTTCAGCATACTCCATGGTATGTAAAGTCTTCGATCCACCTTGTAGAGAGGGAGACCTTGCTGCCACGCCTAATCCTCTTTTATCTTAAGGTAACTGATATCATGGAGGAATGAGAGATATGGGACATAGTACAAGTGAGTGGCTGTCACTGTAAGCCAGATGAATAATAAGCCAGATGATTTTATTTTCTGTTCTTTGAGTGTAGAAGTTGCCGCTGACAGCTCAATCAAACTTCCATTGTCTTTGGTCTACCCAATGCCCTATATCAGGTGATAAGGCAATTACTCCCTATACTATCTATTTCATCTTTGGGGATAACTTGATATCCCCAAATTCCTTTCCCACTGGGGCCATAGGCCTTGAACCCAGTGGCTGGGTAACTCAGCCATCAATAACTCACATGGCAACACTTTATTAAGGACTCCATCTTTTTTTTTTTTTTAACATCTTTATTGGAGTATAACTGCTTTACAATGGTGTGTTAGTTTCTGCTGCATAACAAAGTGAATCAGCTATATGTACACATATATCCCCATATTCCCTCCTTCTTGTGTCTCCCTCCCACCCTCCCTATCCCACCCCTCTAGGTGGTCACAGAGCACCGAGCTGATCTCCCTGTGCTATGCGGCTGCTTCCCACTAGCTATCTATTTTACGTTTGGTAGTGTATGTATGTCCAGCCACTCTCTCGCTTTGTCCCAGCTTACCCTTACCCCTCCCCGTGTCCTCAAGTCCATTCTCTACGTCTGCGTCTTTATTCCTGAAGGACTCCATCTTTATCTATGGTATTAACTACCCCACTGTCATGATAATATATCTTAAATTTATATTGGGTTTCATCTTAATGGGGGTAGGAGGATTTTTTATGCTCAGAGAAATTCCCCAGGGAGGGCCAAAGCTCCCTTAAATGAGTCAAAAACCACTGCAATAAAACTCTGAGATCTTTTATGATTATCTTTGAATGTATCTAAAGTTGGCACGGTAGACGCCGGGAGAAGCTAAGATGAAGATTTAAGACAGTCCAGCTGTTGTCATCTTCCTAGACAAGCATTACAGAACACACTTCCTCATCTTCCAAGAGAACCAGCATACTCACAATTGGTTTGGTTTCTGCCATAGCACTAGAGAAATTTTCCTCCCTTCTCACTCAGCCTATGAGCTTATCTCTTTATTATCTGAAAGGGAGTGAAACCTTCTGGCCACCTAGGGTGAATCTTAGCATTTGTTGTTGCAATGGGGTGACCACCAGATTGGCAAGGAATCCCCCTGCCTGAAGGGTATTAAGCAAAAAGATACTATTGAGGAAACTACAATAGCTCTGAAACTATTCTCCAGTACTCAGCTGTAACAACTGACCTAATTCTTCCTCAGTAACAGACAAAAATGTAGAGGATGACTTATTGCCCAATTAACCTTATAGTACTGTCAACACAATTGTGATTTATTCTCATGGTCTTCCTTCAAATCCTGTTAATTGGTCAATAACAACCTTATCCTTCCTTTCTAGAGAGTCATGTCTCTGTCAGTATCCCATCTTCATTGCTAAAACTATTTTTACGGACTGAATGTTTTTGTCCCTCCCAAATTCAGGTGTTGAAATCCTAATCCCCAGTGTGATACTGTTAGGAGGTGGGGCCTTTGGGAGGTAATTAGGTCAGTGTTTTTATGAAAGAGATATCAGAGAGTAGTCTCACTCTTTACACCATCTGAGGACACAGAGAGAAATGGCCAACCATGAACCAGGAAGTAGACCCTTTTCAGACAAGGGGAATCTGCTGACCCCCTCACCCTAGACCTCCCAGGCTCCAGAACTATGAAAATAAATATTTGTTGTTTAAATCATCCAGTTTATGTTACTTTTGTTATAGTAGCACAAACTGTCAAGACTTTTGAAGGACCTGCGATGTTACCCTGCTTGCAAGCTAACAAGTGTATGAACGCTTTCAGAAGACCCAAGATTCCTGGTTCAGAGCACAATAAGCAACACAAGCATCTATGAGTTTCTGAGTTTTCATCAGCTTTCTGATGAAAGGTCTCATGGGGCTGTTCAGAAGAGCTCAGATGGACGCCTGCACATTTAGCGAGTTGCATTAAAGGAGAGGAATCTTGAGCTCAGAGAATCCCAAGTTTTGTACTGGGCAGCAAGCGTGCCCTGTTATCTGGGAGGAGACATTATTAAAGGCTGTCCCTTTTACAGATGTACTTATAAAGATAATCCAGAACAAAGCGCTGTTAGCGCTTCTTCCCACAAGTTGTGCAGAAATGAGAAGGTTCCATGAAGAAATGTTTTCCAATTATGGTGCCTGGGTTTCTGAGGTGGCTAGCTTTCATTACTGTGGAATTCAGACTTAGCAGCTTATCATGCCAGAGCACCCTTAGTGCCTTATTTGTGTGCTCTGCTCCTTTAATGATGTGAATTAAGTCCTCACAAACAGCACATTTCTATAAACAGTATGATAAGACTTGAGAGTGAATATTTTTTCTTAGGAGACTACATTCAAACAAGTTGACCTAGAAAGAAAGTGCTTAAGATGAGTATAAACAAATGTGTTTTAGTATCTCTTTGGGCTCACTTTCTTTTAGTGTGTCTACACTTTCTAATTTTCCTTCAATGTCCAAATCTTTCATAAATCTACCTACTTTATTAGCATGTCAGTCATTGTCTTCTCTATATGTTTTATGCTTCTTTTACCACTTGGCCTTATATAAATGCATCTCACTCAATTGCTTACTTATCTGTTTCCTCTAGTGTATACATTTATATATTTATTTTTGGCTGCGTTGGGTCTTCATCGCTGCACGCAGTCTTTCTTTAGTTGTGGCGAGCAGGGGCTACTCTTCGTTGCGGTGCACGGGCTTCTCATTGCGGTGGCTTCTCTTGTTGCAGAGCACAGGCTCTAGGCATGCGGGCTTCAGTAGTTGTGGCTCGCGGGCTCTAGAACGCAGGCTCAGTAGCTGTGGCGCACGGGCTTAGTTGCTCCGCGGCATGTGGGATCTTCCCGGACCAGGTTTCAAACTCGTGTCCCCTGCATTGGCAGGCGGATTCTTAACCACTGCACCACCAGGGAAGTCCCCTGTGTCCTCTAGTTTAGAACCAGTTAAGAAAGAGACTTTATCTCCTTCATGTTCTTCTTTTGATACCAACAGTATTAAGTTCAGTGCTAGGCTTTGGTAGATGCTTAACAAATGTTATTTCATTTCAATTCACTTAAATTTAGCCTATAGTCTTCTGGTCAAAGTGAGAAGTAAATAGCTCATTTGGCTTACTTTTTAAATTACTTTAAATGTTTTATTGTTTTCTCTCATATATCTTGAGATTGTGTGGTGTGTGTGTGTGTTTGTGTGTATGTGTGTGCGCGCACACTTGTATCCTCTGTCAATAATTTCTTCCATGACATCAAACTAAACTGAATTGGAGGAAAAACATTTAAAACTACATGCTTTTAAAATATTAGTCTCTGGGCATCATCAGAAAATCTACAAACAACAAATGATGGAGAGGATGTGGAGAAAAGGGAACCCTCTTGCACTGTTGGTGGGAATGTAAATTGATATAGCCACTATGGAGAACAATATGGAGGTTCCTTAAAAAACTAAAAATAGAATTACCATACGACCCAGCAATACCACTACTGGGCATATACCCAGAGAAAACCATAATTCAAAATGACACATGCACCCCAATGTTCATTGCAGCACTATTTACAATAGCCAGGTCATGGAAGCAACCTAAATGCCCATCGACAGATGAATGGATAAAGATGTGGCACATACATACAATGCAATATTACTCAGCCTTAAAAAAGAAAGAAACTGGGGCATTTGTAGAGATGTGGATGGACCTAGAGACTGCCATACAGAGTGAAGTAAGTCAGAAAGAGAAAAACAAATATAGTATATTAATGCACATATGTGGAATCTAGAAAAATGGTATAGATGAACTGGTTTGCAAGGCAGAAATAGAGACACAGATGTAGAGAACAAATGTATGGACACCAAGAGTGGCGGGGGGGGTGATGGTGGGATGAATTGGGAGATTGCGATTGACATATATACACTAATATGTATAAAATAGGTAACTAATAAGAACATTCTGTATAAAAATAAATAAATAAAATTCAAATAAAAAAATAAAACAGAGAAGATCAGAAAAGAAAAAAATATCAGTCTCATATTCAATTTCTTAGCATCTCTGATTATAATGAATAAAGCATTTCCTTATTGTTCACAGATGCTAAGCTTGGATTTTCATATTTATATTTGGATACACAATATCTTCTGAGAAAATACTCTGAAATTCAAAGTGAGAAAATTGTTTCCATTTTGAATATATTTTTTAATAGAATAAAGTACTTTGAATAATCCTAATTACCATGAATCACTTTGGTTAACATCTTCCATACTGATAAGTTTCAATTCAGCAATTTGGGATTTAAAATAAAGGTTCATAGTCTTTAAACATTTAAATTATAATATGCTGAGTCTCCACTCTCCTTGCTGGAAAAAACTACTTCTTTACTCCATGAAATCATCTCCAGTGATATGTTCAGGATTCCTGGTGGTAATTACATGGCCCAAGGGTTTACGTTATGAACATCAGTTTTCAGTAGAAGGTAAAATCAAAAGTATTTAGGTAGAGGGATATTTTCTATTCATCTTTTCATCCTGCATCCAAATATTTGAGAAAATAACATGTGACACAGTGTAATAGATACTGAGAGTCTAAGAGTGAGCCAAAGCAATATGAAATCTACCTCTTAAAGCTTAGTCTAGTCTAGTGGAGGAGTTATCCTTTAATCAAATAATCAAGCAAACAAAATAAAATTATAACTGTAAGTCTATAAGTAAGCAATTTTTGGAATTACAAAAGCACAAAATAGACTGATTTATCTAATTCGGAGGTGTCAGGAAGGACTTTTCCTAGGAAGTAATTACTGAGCCATGAAGAAGAAACAGGGGTTTAAGATATGAAAAGGGGAAAAGGAAGAGCATTCTATGCAGGAAGAAATGCATATACAAAAAACACCACTGAAAGAGAGACCATGAGATATATAACTCCCTGATTATATATAGCAAGGGAATATGGCTGGAGGAGAAAGAGAAAAATTAATATAAACTCAAGCTGAAGAATGAGACCCAAGACCTTCCCCCTCCACAGAGTTTAACTATTGAGGCCTGAGAACACAGGCCACCTGAGTCAACAAGACTTTCCTATTGGCTTTAAGAAACTCTTGTCCCAAAAAATAGGCTATAAACCAATAAGTACTTCTCTGGTTCCTTTGGGAAATTCCTACAAACCAATATATCTGAATTAATCTGGGGAAATAGTTCCTTGATCAGAAGAATACATTGCTCTCCTAGACAACCAGCTCATTTATCAGTTTACCTAAAACTTACATCTGTGCTGGGTTACCGAATCCTAAACTATTATTATGACACAAAATGTGCCTAATCCTAATAACCTCCCTGCTTTGAAAGACTCTCCTTATACCACTTGAGTCCAGATTTTGAAATTTCACAAATATTCTCCCCTGGTCTTCTTCTTCTGAGACATTACTAAGACTCTGCCAAGGTGACATTTTCCCTTATTGCACCAAACACAATACATTCAATTTTGCTGAATCAACAGACAATTCTGCTGGTGTTTTTTAGCAGGAGTTAGAATATGTGGGGATTTGTAGGCCACAAGAAGTTTTCTATCCTCCCCTTGATTCTATACATATACAATATAATACCCTTGAAATATTTTAAGTGGGGGGATGGAGAGTGGCACTGGGGTGAAAGTGTGATTAGAATTGTATTTTTAAATGACCACTCTGGCTTCAGTGTAGTAAACTGCTTGGAAAGAGCCAGCATGAATACTGGCAGTTCAGAGACATTTAGAATAATGGGGCTTACAGATGATGCCAGCTTAGCCTAGGATGGTGACAGTTGATAGGACAAGAAGTGGGTGGGTTCAAAGCATTAAACAGTCCTTAAAATATATAAGGTATGGTGATAGAGCAAATAGGAGGGGTAAGAGACAATATGGTGCCAAAGATGCATCCCGGATTTCTAATTTACATAATCCTTATTATTTAGAAGCTTATTCTCCCCTATAAATTGCTAAAGAGCATCACTTCTGAAATACTGATAATGAATCTATCTCAGTCTAGCCCTCTTGGCCTAGTTGGTTTTAAATTGTGTCCACCTTTTTAGAAACTCGATGCCCAGACAACTTGATGTTGTATTTATTCTCTTTTGGATGAAAATATCACAAGGAAGGCCAACAAAAGAAGAATCAGGCAGATGCTCAAGGCACCCTGATCCACATGACCCTGCATTGATAATTTCTGGACTTTATATAACCAAATGTATGGCTCAGTCCTGATTTTCATTTATACAGCCCCTTGAGTTCAGAAATGCATAGAGTTATTTCTCCAAGCAATCTGGTAGATTCAGAGTGACTTGGCCCAAAGGCATCTCTGGTCCTGGACTGTATTATCAATAAAATACTCAATTTTTCAATATCATCACTCATTTAGTTTATTATGTATTCCTTTAACCCCATTCCTAAAGCCCCCCATACATATTGTCAAACCCCTTAATGTGTAAGATATGTATCTTTGTAAATTCTCAGTACAGATTTTGTATTATATATATTATATATTAATACATATATTATTATACATGTATATATACAAAATTTTTATTAACTGAATGGCATATTCAATTGCTATAATATTAAGATTTGTCCATCTTACTGTGTCTACATCTGGTTTGATGCTTCAAATGGCTGCTTAGAATTCTTTTCTGTATATTCACCATATTTTGCTTTATTCACCGTATTTTGCTTATCTATCCTTCCATTAATAGACCCCTAAGCTGTCTTAAATTTCTCCCTACAACAAAGCACACTGAGATGAACATATTTGTATATGTCCCATAGTGGAATAATGTATGAATATACTGGGTTTTGTACAAAGGATAATTGCTATGTTGGTCTGTCTTAGATTTTGTGCAAGGTATAAGTGTGTGTATGATGTATATGTATATATGCTGAATTTTACTAAGTACTGCAGATTGCTCTCTAAGAAGCCTGTACTAGTATGTTCTTGCATCAAATGCACATGCATCAGGAATTCTGTTTCCCCACATCTCTATAAACACTTGACAATGTTTAAACTTCAAAATTTTGCAGACCTAGTGGGTGGGATATCCTTTGTATCTGATTCCAGTGAACTTTCATATGTCCGCATATACTTATTATCCATTTGAGTATTATCTTATATAAATTATATGCTCATGTCTTGCCTATATTTCTATGGATTATTTATTTATTGCAATAATTTCTTGTAAGTCTATATATTAGTGCTACTCAAATTTATAGAGTGTATCCTCTTCCAATCTGTCAGGTGAATCATAACATCATCTATAATATTGAATCATAACATCATCTATAAAGCAAATTAAGAAATATGTTTATTCCTTAATTTACCCTTTTATTGAGATAACTGTAGATTCATATGTAGTAGTTAGAAATAATGCAAGGTAATCCAGTTTCCCCTAATGGTAACATCTTGTGAAACTATACTGCAAAATCACAGGTTATTAATATTTAAACAGTCAAGATACATAATAGTTCCTTCATCAAAAGGATCTCTTCTATTGTCCTTTTAGAGCTACACTCATCCCCCAGTTCCTAATCCCTGGAGTCATTAATCTGCTTCCATTTCTATAATTTTGTCATTTCAAGAATGTTTTATAAATAGAATCAAACAGTCTGTAACATTGCAGGATTTTTTTTTTTTCACTCAGCATAAAGATCAGCAGATTCATCCAAACTGTTGCTGGTATCAATAGTTCCATCCTATTTATTTCTGAGTAATATCCCTGGTATGAATGCACCACAATTTGTTTAACCATTAAACTATTGAAGGACATCTGGTTTATTTCCAGTTTAAGCTGCTATAAAACAAATCTGCTATGAACATTTGTGCGCAGATTTCTGAGTAAACATAAATTTTCATTTCTTTAGGGTAAATGTTCAAGAGTGCAATTCCTGGGTTGCGTGGTAGTTACATGCTTAGTTTTATAAGATACTGACAATCTTTCTTCAGAGAGATTGTACCATTTTATACTCCCACCTTCAATGTAAGATTAAAATATTTTCTCTACATCCTTGCCAGTGTGTGGTCTTATTACTGTTTTAAGTTTAGCTATTCTGGTAGTATAATATACAGTAATATCTTATTGTGGCTTAGTATTTGCATTTCCTTAAGAGTTAATGATGTTGAACACTTTTTTAATGTATTTATTTTCCATCTGAAGATCCCTTTCGGCAATATGTGTTCATAATTCTTTCCCATTTTCTAATTGCATGTGTTTTTTTTTTAACTATTGAGTTTTGAGAGTCCTTTGTATTGTATATTGTAGATATTAGTCCTTTGTCTAATATGAGATTTGCAAATATTTCCTCCCTGCTGGGAGGTTGTATTTTCATGCTCTTAACAAGATCTTTGACAGAGAAAATAATTTTAATTTATCAATATTTCTTATTATGGATCATATTCTTTGCCTAGCCTGGGATCCAAAAAATTATCTCCTATGGTTTTTTTCTAAAATTTTTATATTTCTGCATTTTAAATTTAACTCTGGATCCATTCTGAGTAAATTTTTAGTATAAAAGTTGTGGTTTGAGTCAAGTGGGGGTTTTTTTGGTTTTGTTTTGTTTTGGGGGGTTGGGGGGGGTCTCTGGATGTCCAGTTGTTCCAGTACCATTTGTTGAAAAGCTATACTTCCTCCACTGGTTTGCTTTTACACTTTTGACAAATATCAGTTGGATCCATTCACTTCAGGATTCTCTATTCTGCTTCAATGATCTATGTGTCTATACCTTACCAGTATTACACTGTCTTGTTTACTGTGTCTATATAGCAGGCCTCCTATCAGGTAGAGTGATTCCTCCTATTATATTCCTTGAGAGTTTAAAGCTATTCTAGGGTCTGTATTTTTCCATATAAATTATAGAATAAACTTGCCTATGTCAACAAAAAATACCTTACTGTGGTTTTAATAGGAATTGCAGTAAGCCTTTAAACCAATTTAGGAAGACATGACACGTGTACTAGGTTGAGTCTTCCAATATTTCTCTCCACTGTTTTGGTCTTCTTTGATTTCTTTAATCACCATTAAAAATTATCATACAGATTCTGTGCATGTTTTGTTAAGTATATAACTATTTTTAGAGTGATTTTGTTATGTTTTCAATTTTGGTTTGAGTGTTCTTACATCCTGCAAAATTGCTGAACTGACATCAGTTCTAGAAGGTTTTTTTGGTTGTTGGATTTTGTTTTGTTTTGTTTTGGTAGATTCCTTAGGATTTTCTGTATAGACAATCATCTACAAGTATGGGCTGTTTTATATCTTTCTGATCTGTATTTCTTTTTTTCTTATCGCGACAGTTAGACCTTCTGTTACTAGGATGGATAAGAGTGATGAGAACAAGTATCCGTGATTTGTACCAGATTTTAGAGGAAACACGCTTGGTGTTTCACCATTATGATGTTAGTATCTTGTAGATGAACTATATCAATTTTAGCTGGCTCCGTTCATTCTTAACTTGGTGAGAGTTTATAACATTAATGAATATTGGATAATGGATATTAATAATTATGACAAATATTTATTCTGCATCCATTAACATGATCATAAAATTTTTCTTCACTAGCCTGTTAATTACATTGATTAATTTTTAAATGTTGAACCAGCTTTACATAATTGGAATACATTTCACTTGATCATGTCTGTTATTTTTATGTAATTCTGGATTTGATTTGCTAATATTTTGTCGAGGGATTTGTATCTAAGTTCATTAGCGACATCAATCTGTTGTTTGTTTTTTGTACCATTTTTATATGGTTTTGTATCAAGGTACTAATGGCCTTAGTAAATGAGCTGGGAAGTATCTATTTCTTCAACTATGTATCCACAATACCTAGAATAGCTCTGGATACTTAGAAAGCACTCAATAAATATTAGTCACTTTTTAATGCCTTGCAATCAAATAACTGTTTATATGGCTTTTCTAGATTTGTGCTATTGTGCAATAAAATTGGTATCAACATATATCTTTGATAATTTAATAAATTTACTTATAGTTATACATACCAATAAGAGATAAATTGAAGTGCATGTGTGTCTAGATCCTTTATTTTTCCTAAGTATATATTTATGGATATTTATAATAGAACAAGCTAGTAATAGTTACTTTAGACTGGTGCTTTCCAATAGAGATGGCCATAGTATAAGCTATGTCTCTTTTAGCATAAAGATGTTCTCTGAAAAAAAAAATTCCTCTGCAGCAATTCTCAACTTCTCTCTCATTCAGTTTGTTTGCACCGCAAGCTAAGGACGATGATTTTTAGTAAAATATTCTTGGATAGTTCGTCTCCTAAAAAAATAAGAAAAAATGTAGAAGACATGTTCAGAGCTAATAAGCAAATGTGACTGCTTTTTTAGGATGTAGTTTTAAAAGAAAGCCAACTATTTTTGGATAAATCTAGATAATAATCTTTCAGGGAATTGTGGGGGAAATAACTAGCTGGTTTATGTTCTATCTAACAGAAGTTTTCCTTTTATAAACACATGTAAGCTGTGGATACTCTCCCAGGGACCATAAACAAACATTGTATAGATAGCTTTTGATAAATCTGACCTGTTTCTGATGGTCAGATTGCAAAGCATTCCTTTTCTTTAACTCACTTGATCACCTTTTATCACAAATGTAACCTTTATACTTTGTGTGTGCACTGGGGAATAGACAGTTATGAATATTATTCTCTTTTCAGAGTTTTACTCAACTTTTTTGTTTTCCTTGCTGAGGTTCAGGTTTGTCATACCTTTCAAAAGATATTATTTAAGAGTGGAATCAAAAACTTTTAAAGATAGAGAATCATTATGTTGTACACCTGAAATTAATATAATGCTATATGTCAATTATATCTCAAAAAATATTCTTTAAATTCCATCCTATTATGTCACTTTTAGGATTTAGAGCAGTCCAGCGAAACTTGCAGTTTCAATTTGATTTCACAATTTTAAAATGCATCTCCCTAACACTGCCAACTTTCGCGTTCAGTTGTGATAGCTATTAAGCTAGTTTTCTTTCCTTTTTACCTATCCTTCTATACAGTGATTTTTATGATATGGGGGCAAGAGCTCCACAAACTACAGTCCTGCCTTGTCAGCTGGCTTCCTGTTAGGCTCTACCAGGGAGTTAAAGGGAGATTGCGAGGCTGGAAGAGTAAGAAGGAAATTGTTCCTTTCTCACTGATTTTTTAGACTTCCTGTTCCTCTCAATGGCACCCACCCTTGCTTCTTCAAGCCAGCAGTGGTGGGTTCATTTCACTTGCAGCAGTTTGGAGTTTTTCCAATACTTGTACTTGTGACCTTTCAATGACACTGGCATGGAACCAGACAGCATCCCCTTCTCAGAAATCCAAGTCCCAGTCTCTCAGAGCCCCTCTTCTAAGCTCTGAGATATTAGTGTCAGACAAACTTCTTCCCCTGGGAGGTTGGCCTTCAGTTTAGGAAGACCTCTCCTCCAAACTTCAAAGGTTTGGTAATCCCAATCTCTTCCCTTTGTTCTCATAGTTCCCGGGATGATCTCTGCTTCCTACAGTTGTTTCCAAAATAATAGCTTAGTTTCTCTTCTATTATGTTTCAATATTTCAGTAACTCATTAACCATTCTTTAAGCTAAGCTCTCTTTGTTAAAAGAGCTGGTATGGGGCTTCCCTGGTGGTGTAGTGGTTGAGAATCTGCCTGATAATGCAGGGGACATGGGTTCGAGCCCTGGTCTGGGAAGATCCCACATGTCGTGGAGCAGCTAGGCCCATGAGCCACAACTACTGAGCCTGCGCGTCTGGAGCCTATGCTCCGCAACAAGAGAGGCCGTGATAGTGAGAGGCCCGCACACCATGATGAAGAGTGGCCCCCGCTTGCCACAACTAGAGAAAGCCCTCGCACAGAAATGAAGACCCAACACAGCAAAAATAAAATAAAATAAATTAATAAAATGTAAAATGTTATGAAAAAAAAAAGAGCTGGTATGGTTTATGTCTCTTGACTGGACTCTGACTGAAACAAGGTCCTTTGGTATCCTCTGCTCCATCTTTTTGAATGTTACTGAATGTCTCTTTAAGATATTATAATAAATATCAATAATATTTTTTTAAAAATAGAGAAACTAAAGAACAGAGGGCATGCTTTTCTGACTTCCCACTCATTGGGATTTTAAGCAATCTTTATTGCATTTAGAATATGTAGATTATATCTATTTTAAGATTATGACCTAATATAAACATCTCCTTTGCAATTTATTGCATTTGTTCTAAATTGATAATTATAAATAATGAAACCATCTTCTCACAGTAGATATCTGAATTAACTGGTATTTTATTATTTTACTCTATTTCACAGTGTAACTTTAACTTTTTAGTCCCATTATATTACTACATACTGAAATATAACTAGTCCACTCTCAAGGAGCAAAGATGTAGGTTAATAGAAAGACAATGGAATATATATGTGTGTGTGTGTACATATATATATATATATCTCAGATGAATTGCATTTATAACAAATTAGTTTTAATAAAGAAATAAACTTTGCAATTGGATTTTGCTTTTTACCAGGTCAAACTACATGTGAATAAGTTTTTGAGTGCTGACCCAAAGGACTTAATTAAGGTCAGAAGCATACAGACAAACAACAAAAAACTTTTGACACAAGAATTCATAATCAAATAATTAATATATTTAACAGAAACTGAAAGCTTATTTTGGACCAGCCAAAATAATAAAAGACTGTAGCACAAAATAATGAAGAATAATGAAGTTCAAAAGGCCCAAAACTTCTCTCTACTAGAGAACTAAGTCTTTAGCTCTCTCAAAAACAGCTATGTTTCAAAAACATTGCTCTGGGTCAATGCGTCAGTAATTTTCAATAAATAAACATCTATGTTTAGAGGATGTCCTCCACTGAGCAATGATAGTTCAACTGCTTATAAAAATATCTCCAGTACATTAAAAAATTAAATAGTTTTAAAAGTTTATTTATGAGTTGTTCTTCACCAATTCTGCTTGAAAGATACTCATGTTTATGAAAACTTACAGCAATATCAAGTTGTAAGCTGAATCAATATATAAATTTCATTTCTCTTTGTGATAGTTCATTAAGCATCCATTAGAAAAAGTGAAACTCTGTATAATATTTTAAGACTTTCTTTGTAATTGCCAGGGAATAAACATTTATAGTTTATATTAGTCAGATATCTCAAGTATACAATAAAGAATGCAACAGATAAAATTATTCCCTAAAGATAATGACTATCAAAGTAATTGCTTTGACAATTCAATTACTGACTAATGGTTAGAATAGATATTGTTTAGCATGAGTCAAGAATGCATAAAGTACATTCTCTTTGGAACAAGATTTTTCTCCTTCCATACTACATTCCTAATTTTATCTCTTAAGAACATGTTTCAATTAATAGTGTGTCAACAAGACAAAAACAAGAGAATTTCCAAATCAAATTGGAAAATGAGGGAAGTATTTTTCCAGCTCATGTTTTAAGAATATCCAATTGAGGTATACATCATTTGAAGATTTTAGAAGACTTGGTTAAGATTTTAGGTTTAATATTAAAGCTTGACATATTTGAAATATACTGAAAATAGAGGAGCAGACAAAATGGCTCAGGAAGAAAGCATAGTGATGAGTAGAGGGAAAAGCATAAAATTTCAAGTAAAACTAATATTTACAAGGTAGGAAGAGAAGGAAAATCAACAAAAGACAATGAAAAAAGGCAGTCAAGCAGGTATGAGAAGCACCTGAAGAGAGTGGTTAATTACACATAAATTGGTAAGAGAGTAGGAATTGTAAAGTGTTATGCATTATAAGGGGGCAAATTTGCAAGAAAACTAAGAACTGTTCATTTAATAATTTAAAGTCTTTACCAGTAGCCTTTACTAAAATCATGTTAATTGATGTTGTGTGCCATGTAGTACAATTTAATAACTTAAGTGGAACAAATCAAAATAAGAATATTTTAGAAAAAGAACATAGATTTGAAACAGGACCAAATGTAGATAATGCAAGAGCACTGCGCTTAACATGACTTTAAAGGAGTGCATGTTGAATGCTTTTCTAAAGACATTTTCCTGAAATAAATACATTCCAAAGCTGAACTTTGAGACATAGGGAAATCCAGAGTAGAAGGGAATTATCTATAGTCTCAGTACTCTGGAGACTTTTATTCACCCTGTTTGCTGTCTTAACTGCTAGAAGCTGCAGAATGATAAGAACAAAAGATGGAGCCACTCTGAGGGTGGTGCTTTATACTTTGTATTGTGTAATATCTCAGAGCACAATGATGCTATTTATTGTAAAGTCTCTCTGGCATTTTCATCTTAAAATTGGTTACAGAGACAATGGATAAAGGCATTAAAAGAACTCTGATAATCTCTATTTTTATCTCCCCAAAGAAATGTTAAAAGGATTTGGTAGAAAAACACACCAAAACTAATGCTTGCTAATATGGCTATAAAGCTACACCTGGGATCCAAACCCATAATGAAATTAAACAATTGTATTTGCTGGTTAACCTCATTTGAAATATGTTTTCTCCCATAAGGGAGGCATGTGAAATGTAATCATCTTTTCATTATGAGATTGCAAGTTGTATGTCTTATGACAGACATACAACCCTGGTGTAAGTATGACAGAGCCCTATATATAAAAGAGAACTACCTGAAATATTTTTGCTCATGATATCTCCCCCTCTCTTCCTTAATTTCCTTTTAGAAAGGGTAGTAAAGGATTCTCTTTTTACCAGGCTTTGAAAAGAGCTGCTGATCTATTATGAGTGGTAACTTTAAAAAGAACATCAAATTATTTATCTATTTTACTACTTCCCAGGTTTTAATTTTGAAAACTCTTTCAAACATTATATTTAGGCCTGTTCTACCTTCAAAGCTACTTGCTCCTTAGTGGCACTACTGACTCTTGTGAGTATTCCTTTATAGCCTGTATCACACTTACTACAATTTTTCTTTGTTTTTCACTGCCACTAGACTATGAGCAGCTTGGGCACAAAGGCTGTGAATTATTCATATTTGTATCTTCATTAGCTACCATAGGCCCCAGTATATGTTGAAGAAAAAGTAAATGTAGAAATAAATTGTGGGTTGGGATAGCACTCTAATTTTTTAAATAAAATATTGCAAACAACATTTGCTTCTTAACAAAACACAGTTTTAATAAAACATACAGTTTTCCATACCCTAGGAATGATGAAAAAACACACACAATGTGTTTAGAATTTTCCTTAGAGAAGTACAACTCCATTTAGGTTCTTTTCAGAAAGGCTATCCTTTAGTTGGAAAGACCTTTCTTGTTAATCAACAGTCTGGAAGGCATTGAGGTAGTGGATATTATAATCCACTAGCCACTCAGATCAACTAAATAAACCTCGCCAATAAACAAGATGATGAGTGTACAAACAAATAAAGACTGTTGAAGTAGATGGTATTTCAAATCACAGTAAGCCCCCCACAGTAAAATACAGATTATGTGGTACTGGTGAATAATGCCAATGCTCTGGCCTGCCCAAGTTCTCCAAAAGGGGCAGGGTGGGTGAAAGCTAATTTCTTCTTGATGATGGGGTGACAGAAGGAAGTGTTAGCAAATGACTGTCTCATGATCATTTCAGTCTTTCTTAGTTCAGTATAGGGTGTATTTTTTTGTTACTTTTTTTTTTTTTTGGTAATGATCAGTCCTTTTCCCATTTGGCTTAATAAATAAAAACAAATAAATGCAATGTTTTCTCTTTTCCTTTACCATGTAGTCACTGGAATACTAACTAAAAAATGTTTTTTGTTGTTGTTGTTGTTAACATTGCAATACCACTGCACCACATTTTGTACAGTTGAATTTTTGGACCTTACTTAATGAGTTATGGCAGGGTTTCACCATTTTCACAATTTAAAATAAATTCCAATCATGTCGAGGTTATTTCATGGGTAAGCTACATTTTAACTTGCAATATGTCTTTGCAAATTACAAAAATTTCATATTATCCTCAATGTCTTAAAAGTAAACAACACTGTGATTGAAACAACCTTTAACAAGTTGAAACTTAAACAAGTATTTCCACCAGAAACAAATGTTAGTCTGATTGAATGTACCCAAATATAATTTTGGTTTACTTAAATATTTTAATTTGAAAATTTTTCCAGGGTACATATGGTCATACAGAAATTAACATATAACACTGTTCCTCATAATAAAGACTTCTTTTTAATAAATATTATGTTACTAAAAGAATAAGAATTAGAACCTAATTTTATATGGGGATTTAAAAAAATAAATTTCAAGAATATTAAATCCAAATATTAGCATGGAAAGAGTAAATTATACTAACTTTAATTATATCCTTGAAGATAGGCAAACAAACTAATGGCCAATAAATACTATACAGGTGAGGTTTTTTTCTTAAATAAACAAAATAGTTTTTCATTATTTTTTATCACATGTTAGTTTCACATTTAAAATTATTTGGTCTAGGGAGGGGGGGTTGGTGGTGGTGGGATGAATTGCGAGATTGGGATTGACATATATACACTAATATGTATAAAATAGATAACTAATAAGAACCTGCTGTATAAAAAAGACAAAATAAAATTCCAAAATAAAATAAAATAAAATAATTTGGTCCAAATGTGGCCTGCTACTGTATTTTCAGTCTATCTAAGACAATACTAATTGTTTAGAGTGATAAAACTGCATTATAACATTTGCCCAAGTGCTGAATGGGCATATATTTTATATGTTTGCAACAAAGCTTAAGTTCTCTTGACAGTTTCAAATGGGTTTCATGTTCATTTTTTATGTAAATAAACTTTAAAATAACTTATTATTTTAAAAATAATTTAAATATATCTACAAGTTTGTTTTGAGAGTCAGTTTTACATATGCAGTTAACACAACAAAAGGAAAGCAAAAAAGGAAAACTTAAGCTAACACTATCTTTTAGTTATATCAATCCCCAAAACTTCCTTCATAAGCAAGACATTCATGTAAAATTAGCTACTGACCAAGCAGAAACTTATGTAGAGAACACAGCTTTTGTGTATTTAGAAGAATACTAATTTTGACTGGATTTGGAATGTTTTTCTAGGCAATCATTACAGTTAAGCATATTAAACTCTCTTTTTCTGTCAAAGTTAATTCATATTTCAATTCCAAAAGCATCTTTATAGTTAAATACAACTTTGTGAAAGCCAATGGTTATTGCTTAGTCATTCATTTTTATAGAGAAAATGTACTTCGACAACACTGCACTATTTAAATCAGCTGTACTTGTTAATCAAGGGATAGTTTTTCCATCATAACATGAAAAAAATCAGATTCAGTGATTTGGAAACATCTTGATCTCTATCTTCCAAACCTGAAATATCTTCTTCAGTTTACTCCTTCTCTTGCTCTGCATCACCTCACTGGAAATTTTTTCTAATCTCCTTTCTGGATCCTCTTCATCAAGCCAACGTTTAAATTTTGGATTAACTCTAAGTGTTGTTTCTTTTTTGACTTTCTTGTCTTATCTTAACCCTCACTCCTGTCCAACCATATAACTGTAAAAATATCCAGATTTACATTTCCACCCCCAATCTCCCAACTAACCTCATACATCTAAATCTACAATTGACATTTGCATGAGATGTTGAATACACAGCTCAAACTTAATATGCCCCAAACAAAATTTTTCATTTCTCCAATCTCCAAATGTACTCCTAAAAGAAAAAAAAAAAATTCACTCTTCATGCATTTAGTTTGGTAAAAATACCTAATCTAGGGATCTTCCTGTTAACTACTTTTCTCACTGCATACTTCTAATCCATCAGAAAATTATATCAGCCTTACCTTTAAACTATATCCAGAATCTGACCTCTTTCTACACTCTCCAGTGTTACCACCCTTGTGACAGATGTGTAAATCCACTTCCCAGATCCCAATTCAAGGAAGGACTCTGCCTAAGGGCAAAGAGACAGTCAGCAGACAGCCTCTACCTGTCAGCAACTTCCTCAGGATCTGTCTCAGTTGCAAGGAGCCACCCCCTGAGGACACTCCCTTCCCAGGGCAGCTCACATCTTTTTCAGGTGGCTGAGCAGGTGGGAGGTATAAAGCCTAAGGGTCTGGCCTTATCGTCTCAAAGTAGGATACTCTGATGCATACACTCCAGAATGTTATTACTTAGATTCTATATAGAATAATGAATAATGAAATGTACAGTGCTCACTGACATGTTCTTTGAGTTATCCAAATTTTAATGATATTTATGACTGTGTTTTATAGATTCCTGAGAGTTTCATCCACCAATAAGTAAGGATATAGCAAGATGCTAATGTATTCAGTGATGTTTTAAATTCTATTACTTGAAAAATCATCTTAGTCATCACCACTAAAAGAAATATCACTGCCACCACCATCCCTAGAAGACTAATTTTGTAGCAATTTTAAAAGATGCATTAGTACAAAGCAATAGAAAGATGTGTGGTTTTCTGTAAAATGATTATTAGTTTGAAAAATAATTATCCCAAGTACCTTCATTTGCATTACTAATTTGAGGTTGCTCTTAAAATTATAAAACATTTGGATCATCTCATATTTGTTCAGGAAATTTTCTTTCAAAATATTATAACTAAAAATCTCACTTCTGAGGACAAATTGAGTAGTTAACCATTTTCACAGTATTTAAAAGTCTAAGACTTTTATTCTCTGCAGCTATTTCCTTTAATAGCTGACATGCTTCCATAGCTACAATGTCATGCCAGAGGGGAAAACTAACTAAATGTAAAACAGGAGAACATGAAAAAAAAAGTGCTTGAGGTATAACCATTTTCTAAATTTGGGTTTAAACAGTTAAAATGAACAGATTAAAAACAAGAACAGAAGTATAATCATGTGTCTGAGCTTTTAAAAAATACTCCTTAGATATCTCAACTTCATTTTGTTTTCATTATTAATACTTTCCACTTATAGTTGTGGGAAAATATAAATGATTTAGAAAAAACACATTATCAAGTAAATGAAGTATTTATCCTGTTGTTTCAGTCAGTTGACCAGATGAGCAATATACAGCTATAATTATACTTTCTCCAATAATCAAAATATTTTTAAAAATCAATGCTCTTATAGTAATCTGCTCTGTGACGCATTGTTTTATAGATTATACATACCAGGTTTTTTTTCCTGCAAATAATTTTTAAGCCTACTTAATAACATTTTTGCCCCTTGAGTTTAATATGATTGCTGGAACCTGGCAGGAAGTAACTGAAAAAGGAAGGAGATGACTACTCTAAGTTTATTTTCATGGTTTTTTTTTTTTAATCCTAAGATTTTGATTAGCTCATTCACAATTACAGCAAGTCATGTGAAGTCATGTGAAGTCATTCTTTATACTAGAAAGCTATTCTACCCTAGGGAAAAAACCCTGCAAGTGTACCCCAAAAGGAAGACCCTGAATAAGGAATTCAGAGGCCATAGACAGCAGAATATCAAAAGTTTTATTTAGGGACAGGATCTTTCTGTAATGGCTAAGGAATCAGCTTTTAGTTCCCACCCTTAAATGAGAGAGAACATTCTGTCTTCTCTCCTTCCTAGTCTACACCCCAGACTGATGGGTTCCCTCTGCAGGTGATTCCCTCTCCCAGGGGAAAAATTAAGTTCAATATATGTACCTCCAGTGGTGTCACAGTAACATATTGGCCTTACCATAAAACTTTAAATTGCTTATTTCTATTCTGAGCTTAGCTGTTCAGATGTTTGGTTTCCAGAAAAGCAGTTTTCCTTATTAATGACTTCAGTTTCTTTTGTTAACTAGATACTCTGTCATTTATAAAATGGTATCTTGGAAACTACTACAGTGAGAGAATAGTTTACTTTCTGTATATACAAGACATAAATCAGAACTAATGATTGTTTTAAACCACTTAAGGATATGTATCACAAAAGGAAGAAAAAATGCCCAGTTTCAAATGTTATACAGTTCAAAAATGTACTCTTTGCTTTCACTGGGGTGGTAGAAAAGGAGAGTTTTAAAACAATACAGATTAAATCTAATCAACATATGACATCATTGATGAAGTCATTTAAAAGTGGTAAACATACACAAAATATGCAACTTACCTAAGCAGTACTGTGGAGCTGGTGATATTCATATCGGGGC
Organism: Physeter macrocephalus; assembly: GCF_002837175.3. Taxonomy (NCBI): domain Eukaryota; kingdom Metazoa; phylum Chordata; class Mammalia; order Artiodactyla; family Physeteridae; genus Physeter; species Physeter macrocephalus. The sequence continues at coordinate 129,384,724 of NC_041220.1, read as the reverse complement.
TCCTCTCCTTCACTCCACCCCATTTTACTGATACTGAATTTAGGAACTGAATATGCCTTAGTATGTTTGACATAATATTTCCAGATGATGAAACCTCATCCCAGTGATGTAATTTTCCAAATTATTTTCTAGATAATTAAAAAATCTGGCTTAAAATTCAGATTTCCCAGTTCTATTCTCAGCGCTCTCATTCCACATGACCAAGCTGAGTCCACCCTACACAGAGGCCAAGCCTTCCTTGCATGCCTACCTTCACATTTGCTCTCACCTGCGTAGAGTTCAGTACACCCTTGTGGGCTAACCACCAGAAATTTTTCTTCTGTATCAAGTTCACCTTGCATCTCAGCTTCGTGGTCTCATACTCAGGCAATATTTCAGTCCCTCTGTTTCATTTTTGATTATCAGTCCTGAATTTGTATATTTAAGAAATATTTCTTTAAACCCTTAAGTAGCACACCACAAAATCTCCAGTTCCCTGTGAACATTTTCCCAGGAAAATTTGCTAGATGCCACCTTCTTGTCCTCTTACTTATGATGTCTCAGCAGACAGTGCTTTTCCCCACAAACATTGACCATTTCAACTTATTCTTTTCTTCCTCAAGTCGCATCACCTAGAAGTCCATTTCACTTTCTCCTTTGTCTCTACCTATAGCTGAAGGCAGATTCCAAGGTTGTATCCTAACTGTGGGAATTCAGAATCTCAGCCTCACTTGGAGGGAGGTGGGGCAATTTCAATACCTTTAGAAGGTAACTGGATAAAAGGAAATCATGTTAACATGCTAATTGTAGTCAAAATGTGCTAATAGAAGACAAATTTGCTCTACCCTCTTTCTCCCCCTTCGTCAATCCTCACAACTTGCATTTTTGCATGGTTGCTGCTGTTGTTGTTAAAAGAAAAAAAAACTAAACTTGATTATTTGCAGCTCTGAAGGAAGGTGGGCTGGACTGAAGAGGGCTCATCGAGCTCTTAAAGCTATCTATAAAACCTCAAAACAGAGGGCTAAAGAGTCAATAATTTACACTTGCAATAGAATCTGGCCTATTTTAAAATAATATTTTCTTTGATTATCTCTTGTCTTGGTGATTACATGCATTCACTAGGAATCACAATTTCTAACTCATTTGAAAAACTTGCAGATACTTTATAAAGTAAGCCAGCAGAAATATCATGCAGAGATATGTACGAAATACCCCACAAATGAAAAGTAAACAGTGGTTGTGAATAATAGAGTAAATGGAACTTAAAGTTGCAGAGCACTCGAGTTCTTTATGTGAAAAAAACAACATTTTAAATATTATCTCTTACCTGTGAAATTTTCTAGAAACTTAATTCACAGAAAATATACAATCTCTATATTGGAGTAATTGACCCACCCCAATCTAACGCAAAGCAATTTTTTTTCAACCCATGTTTATTATTTTGGTTAAAATAACTTTATAAATTTAGTTATTTTATTATTCAAAGAATAAAAACAATTACTAATACATCTATTAATCAATTTAGAAGACACAATATAGTTCTTTTGCAAGTAGAATTAGATTTATTTTTAAATATGTAAAAGTGTCAACTAGAGATGTCCGAACTATTTAAATTATCCCAACTACCCACTAGTTTTCATTTATCAGAATGTCAGGTTTTTGTGTTAGGTTCTGAAATTGGAGCATGACATAAGTGTTCTATGTCAGACCCCTTAACATATAGCCTGTTCTACTTCACAGAGTGCTTACTTTTTAGAATGCCAAGAAAGGTACTGAAGATATTCTACAGTGTATTACATGTTAATATTATGGCTAAAACTGGTAGTTACATCTAGTTCTCTTCTGTAGTTTCTTGGCTGAAACTAGAATGTAGAAGACTGTATTGTCTCATATAGCACTTTAAGAGATTTTTTTTTTTTTCTGGCCTGTTTGTTGCATTTGGAAAGGTTTTATTCTTCCAGCATATTTAAGATTCATGTGTAATTTCTTTCTCTCTCTTTTTTTTGTTACCAATACTTTTATCTAATGATTTGATTGTTTATAGTTGATAATTTTAGAAAACTACTGTTGTGTTCTTTATTTACTGGTTTAAAACACACTGTGTGGGTGGGCAAAACAATACGGCAGAGCTGCCACCATGCCAGCTGGCCACCTCAGTGTCTCACGGTGGGTGTCCAGCTTCGTTCAATTGCCATATGACATGAAACAGGGCTTTGACCCTTGCAGCACTTCTGCTTGTAAAAGTGAGCTAGGCTATAAAAATCACGATGATTTCATCAACAGTAGGTCCTCCAATGATACATTCCATGCTTTTGGTTATTTACTGTACATGGTCAGCAGAGCAATGCCTTGTCAAATTTAGCAGTTTGAAAAATATTTTAAAGGACTGGGAGTCGATCATGGTTGCTAAAGGTTTTTTTAGACACTAAAGCCAGAAAGTTATTATTAATGATCACATTTTGTAATACATACTAAACTAATTTGATATTGGCCTCCTTTAGATTTAATATATTGCCATTCCTCATTGTGTGGAATTTTATATCTAAGCTCATTTCAGAGTCTATAGTTGTTAGAATATACAGCGCCAGGATAAAATTTTCTTGTCTGGATTTTGGTTTTATTCTTCCTTGACTATTTGAACCATATTTGTAAGCAAAGCCAATTCAAATTATGCATCTTGAGTGCTGAGCTCCTTTAAAGACAAATGCACCAGTGGAATTATGTTAATAATCAGAGTACTGAAGTGCAAGGGACTGATTTTTCTCTTTGTTTTTTATGGAATTACAGGTGCAAACTTAGAAAAAAGCAGCACAAGAATGTGATGATACTAGCTCATTCGACAGAGTTTAGTAAAGTTTTGTTTTGTCCCACCAAGACAAAGGAGATATCCTAATGACCTTCTGGAAAGAAAGGTTATTAAAGTAGATGCACAATGTTTCTGTAAATTAGCAGAGAGAAAAATCATTATGCCACAAACACAAAACTCTGTTTAGAAACTTTAAAACATGACTCTTATTTGGATGTTAGAAGAGTGTGCTGAGAAAAGGACACACAAATGCACAGACTTAATAGTATATATGGTTACATAACATTCAACCAAATCTCCACCAGAGGGGAGAATAATAATATGGCTTTCAATGTCCCTTTGAGTGCTGAGCACCTATGAGTCTGAGATTTGATGACTGCAGATGAAATTTTCCGAATTTTGATAACAGGGTTAAGAATTTTCCAGTCTGTTTGTACTCTTATTATTTAATTTTCTAAAAGAGTGACCAGGAAACAGTAAAACTAGAAATATAGAAGTCTGTTGATTCTTCCATGATAGGATACTGATATATTTCCATTTCTTTTTCCAGGACACAAATTTTCTCGTTACACCCTGAAGACTTAAGTCAATGAAATCTCCACATTTCGTTCACAAATAGTCAATTTTCAGGAAGCTCCTTTACTTGAGTACCTCTATTACTTATCCCAATCATTCCAGACTTAAAGGACCAGTTAGATTTCAAAAATACATCAAGTAAATAAATAAAGGATAACAGATTTTTGTTGTGTCAAGTAACACTAGTAAGTCTACAATATACTCAACTTGATACACAGTTTTTTTTTAATTGAGGTATAATTAACATACAACATTATATTAGGTTCAGGGGTAAACATACTACAAAAAGTCTAGCTCATATCTGTCACAATACATAGTTCCAGATTTTTTCCCTTGTAATGAGAACTTTGAAGATCTACTCTCCTAAGAGCTTTCAGATACATAACCCAGTACTATTAACTGCAGTAACCATGCTGTACATTACTTCCCTACAACTTATTTATTTTATAACTGGAAATTTGTACCTTTTAACTCCTTTTACCCATTTACCCCAATCCCCACTCCCCCACCTCTGGCAACTACTAATCTGTTCTCTGTATCTATGAGAAACATAGCTTTTGGGGTTTTTTTTTGTTTGTTTTGCTTTAGTTCCTGTCGACTAATATAGGCATACCTTGCAGATATTGCAGGTTCAGTTCCAGACTACCACAATTAAAAGAGTCACACAAATGTTTTTGTTTCCCAGTGCATATAAAAGTTATGTTTATACTATACTGTACACTATACTGAGTGCGCAATAGCATTATGTCTAAAAATGTACATACCTTAATTTTTAAGTACCGTTTTGCTAAAAAATGCTAACCATCATCTGAGCCTTCAACAAGTCCTAATCGTTTTGCTGGTGGAGGGCCTTGCCCCCATGTTGATGGCTGCTGATTGATCAGAGTGGTGGCTGCTGAAGGAATGACTGTGGGAATTTTTTAAAAATAGGACAACAGTGAAGTCTGACACATCAGTTAACTCTTCTTTGCATGCAATGCTTGTTTGATAGCATTTTACCCACAGTAGAACTTCTTTCTAAATTGGAGTCAATTCTCTCAAACCATGACAATGCTTTATCAACTAAGTTTACATAATATTCTAAATCCTTTGTTGTCATTTCAACAATCTTCACAGCATCTTTAACAGAAGTAGATTCCATCTCAAGAAACTGGTTTCTTTGCTCATCCATAAGAAGCAACTCGTCATGAGATTGCAGCAATTCAGTCACACCTTGTCTTCACTTCTAATTCTAGTTCTCTAGTTATTCTCATCACAGCTTAAGTTACTTCCTCCAGTGAAGCCCTGAACCCCTCAAGGTGATCCATGGATGAGCTTTGGATTCAAATTCTTCCAAACTCCTGTTAATGTTGATATTTTGACCTTGTCCCATGAATCGCAAATGTTCTTAGTGGCATCTATAATGGTGAATCCTTTCCAGAAGGTTTTCAATTGACTTCCCCTAGTTTCATCAGAGGAATCACTATCTATGGCAGCTTTAGCCTCATGAAATGTATTTCATAATAAGACCTGAGAATCTAAATGACTCCTTGATTCATGGGCTGCAGAATGGATGTTCTGTTAGCAGGCATAAAAACAACATTAATACTGTACATCTCCATCAGAGCTCTTGGGTGACCAGGTGCATTGTCAATGAGCAGTAATATTTTGAAAGGAACCTTTTTTTTCTGAGCAGTAGGTCTCAACAGTGGGCTTTAACTATTCAGTAAACCATGCTAAAAACAGATGTGCTGTCATCCAGGCTTCCTTGTTCCATTTATAGAGCATGGGCAGAGTAGAATTAGCAGATTTAGCATATTTAAAAGTAAATTAGTAGATTTTGGATATCAGTAATGGTAAATGAGCACTGGCTTCAACTTAAAGTCACCAGCTGCATTAGCCTCTAATAAAAGAGTCATCCCGTCCTTTGAATCTTTGAAGCCAAGCATTGACTTCTCCTCTCTAGCTATGAAAGTCCTGGATGGCATCTTTTTCCAATATGAGGCTATTTCACCTATCTTGAAATCTGCCATTTACTGTAGCCACATTCATTAACTATCTTGGCTAGATCTTCTGGATAACTTGCTGCAGCTTCTGCATCAGCACTTGCTGCTTCACCTTGCACTTCGATGTTATGGAGACAGCTACTTTCCTTAAACTTCATGAACCAACCTCTGCTAGCTTCAGACTTTTCTTCTGCAGTTTCTTCACCTCTCTCAGCCTTCATAGAATTTAAGAGAGTTATGGCCTTGCTCTGGATTAGGCTTTGGCTTAAGGGAAATTTGTGGCTGGTTTGATCTTCTATCCAGACCATTAAAAACTCTTTATCAACAATAAGTCTGTTTTGCTTCCTTCTTCGTGTATTCACTGGAGTAGCACTTTTAATTTCCTTGAAGAACTTTGCCTTTGCATTTTCAATGTGGGTTTTGGCACAAGAGGCATAGCTTTCAGTCTGTCTCACCTTTTGACATGCTTTTCTCACTAAGCTTAATCATTTCTAGCTTTTCATTTAAAGTGAGAGACATGCAACTCTTCCTTTCACTTGAACATTTAAAGGTCGTTGTAGGGTTATTCACTAGTCTAATTTTAATACTGTTGTGTTTTAGGGAGGCCCAAGGAGAGGAGAGAGGTGGAAGAATGGCCAGTAGGTGGAGCAGTCAGAACACACTCATTTATAAATCAAGTTCACTATCTTGTATGGGTGTGGTCCGTGGTGTCCCAAAACAATTACAATTGTAACATCAAAGATCACTGATCACCCATCACTATAATAATAATGAAAAAATTTGAAATATTGCAAGAATTATGAAACTGTGACACAGAGACACAAAGTAAGCAAATGCTTTTGTTTTTGTTTTTGTTTTTTTTTTGCGGTACGCGGGCCTCTCACTGCTGTGGCCTGTCCCATTGCGGAGCACAGGCTCCGGACGCGCAGGCTCAGCGGCCATGGCTCACGGGCCCAGCTGCTCCGCGGCATGTGGGATCCTCCCGGACCGGGGCACGAACCCGCGTCCCCCGCATCGGCAGGCGGACTCTCAACCACTGCGCCACCAGGGAAGCCCAAGCAAATGCTTTTGAAAAAATGATGTCAATAGACTGTTTGACAGAGGGTTACCACAAACCTTCAATTAGTAAACAACACAATATCTGTAAAGTACACTAAAGCAAAGCGCAATGAAACAAGGTATACATGTATAAAGAACACAAAGGGACATCAGTAGAGTTTGCTTATGTTTTATTTCCTTAACAAATTACAGTTTACTTATATAGGTTGAGGGTAAACCACTCATATTTTTTTATTTCTCAAGTGAAACTTAGAAATGAGTATATTTAAAATTTCCAATGCAATTATCTCTAAGTCCTTACTTGTTTAACCCCACTGTGAATGTTCTGTATGTATTCCAGTCTTGCCCCCTTCAGAGCTCTGGCAAGATTGATACACCACCTGGTTATGCTACCCTAAGACTAGATAACCCTGGAATATGCTGACCCAAGCAGGTTGGCAAATATTTTGAATATCCTGTAGCTAAGCTTTATAAACAGAGGTTGTGGTACCCTAGAGATAGGCTTAGGGGATGTGACACCAATGCATAAAATAGTTCACATCTTCTTAAATCATCACTGTTATTCTCAGATTAGGGCAATATTTTTTCATTAAATAAATGTTTCCATATCTTGGCTTTAAAACATCATTATATTTATCTTTGCAGTTTCTGCTGTATTACTGATAAAAGAAATATAAAGACTCAAAGCCACAATGAGATTAAGAGTTTACTAATATTGAATCAGGGAAAATCTGATTCTACACAGATGAATTATGCTGCAGAGAATGAGAATTTCAGGTTAACATCAAAGAATAATTCAGGAAGTTTGTTTAAAGCATTTGCTTCTGTATAGATATAGATGGGGAAAAGGAGTCCGTGTAAAGATGATCTCAGACCAAAAGTAAGGATGGGGCCCATAAAGGCAAAAGCCATAATGTTTTACAGGGGAAAATGATTAGTCAAATTAAATAAGTTTCTGTTATATTCAGAATTCGTGATTGTAGCATTGCTCGCCATGACATTGTTGAACAAATGGGTAAAATCTTGCAGCTGAATTGCCACTTGGAGAAAAAGAACAGTAGGGGGAAAACAAACCAACCAACCAACCCACAACTAAACCAAAACAAAGAAAAAAATTATAAAATGAAGTTTAAAGAAAGTGCCAAATGCATTGATCTTTTAGATTACTGAATAGTCTAGGAATGATCCCTTCCCTGAAAACGTTCTTGCTATTACTAGAGCGGTGTATATCGCTAAGAAAGTAGAATGGTGAATTGCTTAGAAAAAAATTCTTGATTGATTATTTTAAATTGGGAAACATTCATTCTGCTCTAGATTTAGGACTAGTCCAGAATATTTGAAGCACATTGACTAATAAAATCAGCATCATCACTATTGGTAATATTAGGAGATGAAATCATGATGAAAAACCTATATACAGTTGACCCTAGAATAACATGGATTGGAACTGCATGGGTCCACTTATATGCAGACTTTTTTCAATAGTAAATACTATGGTAGTACATGATCCAATCCATGGTTGGTTGAATCCGAGGATGCAGAACTTCAGATATGGAGAAACTTCAGATATGAAGGCCAGTTATAACTTATACATAGATTTTCGACTGTGCACTGTTCAAGGGTTAAATGTAGTCACAAAGTATTGATATCTCCTCTCAATACACTAATTGAGTACAAAGAAAATACAGTAACTTGATAGTAGAGAAATCTTGCAGTAACTTTATGGTAGAGAAATCTTGTAGATACCATCAGCACCAAGTGATCAATTTAATATAATTAGTAATGGGACAAACCAACATCATGTTTTCTATATGATTTACTGAGAAGAATACAAAAATCACTTCTGTGATACTCCATCAAAATACAAAATATGAATATACCCATGAAGAAATACAAGACAAAACTAAACTGAGAGACACTCTATATTCCTCATAAGAGTCAAGGTCATGAAAGACAAAGTAAAGACCTGTTCCAAATTAAAGGAGATTTAACAGCATCACAGTTAAATGCAACATGTGATTGGATTGAATCCTTGATCAGGTAAAGGACATTAGTGGAGAAATTGTCAAAATTTGAATAAAATCTACAGATTTTAGTTTTAGGTAATAGTTTTAGGTAATTATTTTTAGGTAATTTTATTATGTCAGTGGTGTCTTTCTGAGTTTTATAATTGTACTTTCATTATGCAAGAAAGTCCTTGTTTCTAGGAAATTATTTAGGAGCAGAAGGAGTCATGTCTGTCATTTATTTTGAAATGGTTCAGGAAGTTTCACGGACTGTATGTTTTTTATGGGGTAAATTGTTCACATTTGGAGAATCTCCGTGTAAAGTATAAGCAGGGATTCTTTGAACTATTTTGCAATGTATCTATAAGCCTATTATTTCTAGATGAAATGTTAAGAAAATTAAATCCATGATAATCAAAAGTTGCTAGTCACTTCTGATGATTCATACTTTCATATCTGCTATAATCATAGTAGTTTTGCCCAGACTTAGCTCATTTGCTCTTAAGAAATCCTGACTAATGTTCTTGTCAGTCACACCTCACATAGTTTGGTCAGTCATGGTTCACATGTTTTTGCTTTTGCTTCTATAAAATCTCATTCTGGCTATTGATTTTATTAGAAATTCCTTAGGTGCAAAATAGTTTGACCTTATCCAGAAGAACATGTTTACCAAAGTTTTCTGAGCCCCTTCATCTGGAAGCACTGAAAGTGTCTACTGAGGCAAAAGTGAAGAGAGGGGTACAAACAGGTATGTGGATAACATATCTTAGGGAAAATAAAGTTCTAAGGTAAAATTTTCTCAGCTAACAAAATTTCAAATCCTTCACATAAATGTCTCTGAAAAGGCAAATTATTTGTAAAAGATATGCTGGGACATTAGAGGCTCATTAGAGCGAAGAGGGAAGAGTCACACAGACTATAATAAGGGCAAAAAAAAACATGTATAATATAGTCCTCAGTTCCTTTTTCCCTGCAATATTTATGGAGTTGTCCAAATGCCAAATTCTACTTTCTCTAAAATATCACAGCATTTTATTTTTATTATTGTTCCTTCCTCATCTTTGACTTTTCCATAAATATTTATAGAATTTTTAAAAATAAGTGAACAATAAATTTTCTTCCAAATTCTGGCAACCTAGAAATCATTAATAGTATAGCTTTGATGATTTAGCTTTGGAATCTCAGTTTGAATCATGATTCTGCAACTTAACTGTCAGTATGAAATTGGGAAGTCACCCAGTTGAAGTAAGCCACATGTGAGTTTTGTAAGGATTAAATGAGATGGTTAATGTGATAGTGCTCTCTGATTTAGATTTGTAATTAAATCAAGTTTCTTTGGCTTAATTTTGAGAAATACTAACAGTGTTTATAGATATTACCACAGTGTCTGGTATATAACTGATTGTGTTATTTAAGATTATTTTTTAGGGACTTCCCTGGTGGCACGGTGGTTAAGAATCCGCCTGCCAATGCAGGGGACATGGGTTTGATCCCTGGCCCAGGAAGATCCCACGTGCCATAGAGCAACTAAGCCCATGTGCCACAACTACTGAGCCTGCACTCTATAGCCCATGAGCCACAACTACTGAGCGTCAGTGCTGCAACTACTGAGCCCATGTGCTGCAACTACTGAAGCCCGTGCACCTAGAGCCCGTGCTCCACAATAAGAGAAGCCACCACAATGAGAAGCCCATGCACCGCAGCTAAGAGTAGCCCCCGCTCGCCACAACTAGAGACAGCCTGCATGCAGGAACGAAGACCCAATGCAGCCAAAAAATAAATTAAAAATAAATTTTTTAAAAATTATTTTTTACAAGTGACATAAATTCAGCTTTAACCAGGCACACAAAAAAGGAAGATTCATATGTATATATGATATGCAACTGGCAGAAGTTGTGCTCTATACATCACCATTTTGCCCATAGAAGGACACTGAGAACCTTTCCTTAGATCTATGGTTTGAAACCTAGGAAGGTCTATGATTGGCCAGGTTTTGGCTGAAGCTTAATCCTGGGTCCATCATTTTTGGACTCAGAAAGATGGATTTAGGATTCAGAAAGAAAGGCAGATGGTCCCAGAAAAAGAAGAGGAGGGGTGGTTTCTGTGAAAACAATAGATGACCACTTAGGAATGATATCCAAAGTATTTAACAGCTGTTACTTCATGGCCTTCAGTCGATCAGAACAGAGGCAAGCTGGAACTGCTGAAGCTAGGGAGACTCACTATTGGACAGATGTATTACATGCAGGCTGGCTCCCTCCCATCCTTAAAATATTAAAATTTCAACTTCCCACTGAGTCCTATTATCTCCAGAGTAACATACATTGAATATATTTAACTTAATTTTTTAAAAAATTATTATTACATATCTATCCCAACCAGAGTGTAACTTCCATGGGGGCAAAGATTTGGTTCTATTATACTGTATTTCTACAGTCTAGAAAAATACCAACAATAAATATTTATTAAGTGAATGACTGTTTAGAATATTACTGACTCTATTTTCTCTTACTTTTGGAGTCCCATAAGAAAGTGACATTGTACAGATGACTTCATTCATAAAGCTCATTCATGTAAAATGCCTAAATTCCATGGAAAGCTGAAAATAAAGATATTATATACTAAGTAATTTAGTTCCATGTAGAGATATTTGTTACATTTGTAAATTAAACAAACACATTTTCAAATGGGCTCATATTTGGACTTTAGTTACATAGATACTTTTATTTTTCAAATTGCTGTTTTGCTCTGAATGGAGAATTCTAACTTATTAAATGGGAATCTCCACTGTAATAAAAGCAAAAACACATTCAGCCTTGTCTTTTGGATCTGTAACGAAAGTTATCACGGTGGTGACCCCTGGAGCAGAATTGAGTATATTTGCAAAGCAGGTATCTGTAGTTCCTAGGAAAGAATGACCACTGGGGAAGCGGCAAGGAATAAGGCACAGAGACAGAGCTATAGTTCTTTGAGCATATTTCCCCCACCTCTGCCTTCTCATTTCTCAGAGCTTGATGCAGTGACCAATGGGTGCTAGTTTGTTCCAGTTTCCAAGCCAACATAACATATGACAGGGAAAAGAATAATACTAGTAGTCTTCACTTACTTTTAGCTCCAATATCTCTGATTGTGGGGAGTTTAAGATAGTATTAAGATAGGTGGGGCTTCCCTGGTGGCGCAGTGGTTGCGCGTCCGCCTGCCGATGCAGGGGAACCGGGTTCGCGACCCGGTCTGGGAGGATCCCACGTGCCGCGGAGCGGCTGGGCCCGTGAGCCATGGCCAATGAGCCTGCGCGTCCGGAGCCTGTGCTCCGCAACGGGAGAGGCCACAACAGAGGGAGGCCCGCATACCACAAAAAAAAAAAAAAAAAAAAAAGATAGGTGGAGAAGTTTAAAATAATCTTTTCTTGGTTTGTTTTTAGATCAATGATTTTCTGTGTGTTGGGGGATGTCGTGAAATTTTTCAGGTTTCTGTCCCCTCCTGGAGCGTCCAGCCAGAACCATAACCCATGTCCAGTATAGAGTGATATACTCTTGGTTTCTGTGTAAATGTCAAGACATAGGTCTCCTTATTATAACTCTTTTCACAATAAGGTATGAAGTCAGCCTATCAGATTAGTCTTCTTCTTAAGTACTACCCCCTTTAACTCATGTCCATTAGCAACTAATATGCCCAGCTTCCAGAACTAAAGCCCTGATCTCAAGCCCAGCCATTATGTATGCATCCCTAACATACTGATAATTTTTTCTTAGGCATGGGCATCAGCTGCATTAAAAACAACAACAACAAAAGAAAACAAAATCTTAATGTGAATCTTTTGTATACATTGCTATTGCGTCTTCAATGTGAACCTACATTATCCTATTCTTAATCTGCCTTGTATGGCTACTGAGGGATTTATAACCTTCCCAAATGCCACACCTAAGGATAGCAGCATAAACTGAAGTTTAAAGAAGTTACTGAATTTAACCCAAGGGGCAATTGCTAAGTCTGCCACCATTTAAAACAGCAGAAAGGCAAAGATCCCCAGGTATAAACTTAATAAGAAAATTATAAAATGCTACCAATGAAACAAGAATTCTGAATAAATTGAAAGATAAATGGCTTTGTTGGAATAAAGGACTTAGAATTGTAAAGATGACAATTTTTCTTCAGTTATTTTATAGCTTAATGAGATATCATTAAAATTATTCATACAGATTTTTTAGAATAAGAGAAGTTTCTAGCATTAATTTGGAAAATGTGTAAGAATAACCAGAAAAATTCTGGAAAGTAGTCATGAGGGGAAGAATAAAAGGTAAAGAAGAGATAATATATTCTATCTTATGTAAATATTATAAAGCTAAAGCAATTAAAGTTGTTTGCTTCTGGTGCAGAGGTAGAAAGAGTGATAAAACATAGACCAGAAATAGACCCAAATATATGGGTAAAAAGAAAATATAATAAAAAGAATACTTCAAAAGAGCACAGAAATGGTATAGAGACAATTGTATAATCATAGGAAATAAATACACTTGGCTAGCTGACTTAAACAAAAGAACTTCTAGAAAAATAAAAATTTAAATATAAGTAAATAAAGAATAAAAGGAAATACCAAAACTTACATTTCATATAATGACAGCAAAGAAATCCTTCCTAGGGATGGTACCCAGACATTCATAACAGAAAAGACTGATAAATGTTTTTGAATAAATATTTAAAAATTCTTCATAGAAGATATTATGTATACATTTAAAAAACAAAAGACCAACTTAAAAATATTAAAGATACATATTTGTCGAGGACTATCAGTAAAATATATTTAAAATATAAAGAATTTGAAAAAAAAGAAAATATATATATAGATTAAGAATATAAAATGGGCAAAAGGCATCAATAAAGACTTCCCCAACAGGAAATAGACATATTGGCTTTTAAATTCATGAAACAAAAAGGAGCCCCCTTAGGAAATTTGAAAGAATAGCAAATTAAAACTACAGTGAGAAAAAATTCCATATCAATTTGTAATGTTGTATTTTTAGGAGTGGGGAAACAGACATTCTTAAATGTATTTTTTTTAGTACACTATCTTTAGGAGGCATTTTGACAATATCAAACTAGCAAGGCATATATTTTTTGAACAAGAAATTTTAATTGTAGAATATTTTTATAGACGTACTCATATGTATACACATATACATATATGTGAGTAAAGGATTAATTGTGGCAATGTTTGACTTCAAAAGTGTGGCAGCAACCAAATTTAATATCACCTGGAGACCTTGTATTTTAAAATAGGGATGTAATATCTATTAAGAGTTACAGAATACACTACTGAAATACATGTTAAGATATATTGTTAAGTAAAAAAAAAGTGAGGTTAGGAACCATGATTTACCTTTTATGTAAAGAAGTAAAAGTGATATTTTCTTATATGATTATATATGGTCAGACTATCACTAGGAATATGAATTAATAAGAACATGGACCAGAGTGTATTGATAGAAAGAATGTACTTTTCATTATAAACACTTTTATAATTTTTGACTTTGTGTTTAAGAAAACATGAGCATAAATATATATATATTTTTACTTGAATAAATAAATGTTTTAACATATATTTTAGTAAATATACCTATCAGTTTAAAAATTCATTGTTTTGGGTATTGAGTGTAGAGCATGGATGTTGGGGTCAGAAATATGTGGATTCAACGCTAGATACAAACTAAGTTGTAAACCCTGTGGCTTTGCATAATATACTTAATCTTTATGAATTCACTTTTTAATCTGAAAATTGGGTAATAGAACATAATCTAAGGAGTCTTCTGAGGATTAAATGTGATAATACAGAGAATATCCCTAGCCTTCTCCCTCTCTCTCTTGTTCTTTCCCCTCAAAACACTTTTTCTCTCCACAGTAATATGATCTTTCAGGGAGACCTGTTAAGTGGTAAATTTGGAAATAGATTTATTTTTTCTAGAGAATGACCTTTAAAGTTCTTCATGGTCTTAATATATTTTACATTTTTCTATGCAGTACATTTATCCACAGCAATAAGTACAGCATATTTTTGCTATTTCCAATTTTTTAGAAATTAGAAAGAACCAATGTGTAATTTTTACTCATAGATTTTAATTTTAATATATCTTCAAACTTACAGAAAAGTTGTAATAAGAATACGAAGAGCCCCCATATGTACCTTACTTAGATCCACCAAATGTTTACATTTTCCCCCATGTATCATTCTTTCTTCCTACCAATGTATCCATCTATTTACAAAGTCTATGTCACTATCTATTGATATCTATCTATCTATCTACCTGGTCTATTTTTTTTCTGAATATTTTGAGAGTAAGCTGAAGACACCCCTAAAATGCTCTGTGTATGTATTTCCTTAGACCCAGACACTCTCTTATACATTTAAATTATACAATTATCAATAAGAGAAAATTTAGCATTTATACAATATTATTATTTAATCCACAATCCAAATTCAAATGTCATTAATTGTGCAAATAATAACTCTTTTTATATAGCTTTTTCCCCCCCATATCCATGATCCAACTCACAATCACACATTGCATTCAATTGTCCAGTCTGGAATGATTCTTCAGCTTTTTAGCTTTTATTTGTCTTTTTTTCCCCCCCTGACATATTTGAGAGTACAGGCCAGTTACTTTGTTGAATATTTCTCAATTTGAGTTTGTCTGAAGCTACCTCATAAACGTACTTAGGTATGCATTTTTGGCAGAAATGTTATTGAATTGATAATATGTTCTTTTCTAGTGCATCACTATCAGAAAGCATATTGTGTCAGTTTGTCACAATGTAGCAGATGTAAACTTCTATTATTTGGCTATAGTGCTGTCTGGTAGCCATAATGATAATTTTTCTCATTTTAGTTAACAATTTAAATTTAACATTTGATAGTTAATAAATTTAATAATTTAACAAAATTAAGGAGATACCTTGAAATGATGTAAATATCCTTATCCTAGTCAAATTTTCACCAACTAGATTTAGAATCTATCGATGACTGCATAGCTCCATCATTCCTTCACTATCTATTGAGCACACTGCAAGAAAAAGCTGCATGTTTTCTGTCATTCAGTTCTTGAATTATTTTAGAATCAACTCATAGTGATTTTATTCAATAAAATTTAAATACATGTTACTTTTACATTATTTTCTTTTTTTAGTGGTTCCATTTACATCTTCCAAATAACACTTCAAGTCCTCTTCCAAATAACACTGTGTCATATTATGTGAAGTTCAAGTACATTATAACAGAGTATTCCCAATTCTTCCCATCTATCCTTTATAATATTGCTGTCATTCATTCACTTATCCATAAAGTATCACAACCAAATACACTGTTGCTATTATTATTTTGAACAAAGTGCTATCTATTAGCTCAGTTAAGAATAAGAAAAAATAGGGGGTGGAGTCAAGATGGCCATGAGGGAAGACACCAAGTTAGCGTCTCCCCACAACTAGGGCACCTGCCGTTACTGGTGGGGGACTCGGATGCCCAAGGAGATGGGAGGAACCCCCAAGTAAACTGGTAGGACACGGGGGGACAGAGGAGGGAAGAGAAGTGGAGGCCAGACAGGATAGGCACCCCTGAGGCTGGGAAGATCAAGAGAGGCAGGTGGGAGAAGCCGTCCAGGAGGAGCAGGATAGGAGAGGAGGGCATTTGTCCCACCCACTCAAGCCCAGGAAGCCTGCTGGGCTCCCAGGTGAGGTCCCCTGCCCTCTGAGACCAGAGGTGGGAGACATGCCTGGACCCCTTCTGTTTCTTGAGCTAAGCCCCAACCCCCAGAGCCCCCAGGGCCTTTTCCAGCCCTGTGGGTCCTAAGCATAGGGCCCACTCACCACCTAAACTTCGCCCTTGCTCAGGCCCCGCCCTCCATAGCCAAGGCCTTTTCCCCTTTTTATTGCTTTCTTTTTTTTTTTTTTAATTTCCTTCCTCTTCTTTTTTTACTATTATGGTACTGATGTACCTTCTGGTTGTTGATTCAGCTATATTGTTATTTTTATATTCTTTCTAACATGTCTGCTAGTTTCTTAGTCTAATTTTATTTTTTACTTTGTTATTGTTCTCTTTTTTTTTTCTTGCCACCCCACATGGCTTGCGGGACCTTGATTCACAAACTGGGGGTCGGGCCAAAGTTCCTGCAGTGGAAGCTCCAAGTCCAAACCACTGGACTAACAGGAGAACCTAAGACCCCAGGAAATATTCATTAGAGCAAGGTCTCACAGAGGTCCTCATCTCAGCACCAAGACCCAACTCTCCCCAACAGCCTACAAACTCCAGTGTTGGAAGCCTCAGGCCAAACAACCAGTAAGACAGGAACACTATCCCACTCATTAAAAAAAAAAAAAAAAAAAAAAAAAGAGACTGTAAAAACTATGTCACAGATGAAGGAGCCAGGTAAAAACCAACAAGACCAAATAAATGAAGAGGAAATAGGAAATCTACGTGAAAAAGAATTCAGAGTAATGACAGTCAAGATGATCCAGAATGGAGGCACAGAATAAGAAAATACAAGAAATGTTTAACAAAGGTCTAGAAGAACTAAAGAACAAACAGAGATGAACCACACAATAATTGAAATGAAAAATACAGTAGAAGGAATCAATAACAGAATAACTGAGGCAGAAGAACGAATAAGTGAGCTGGAAGATAGAATGGTGGAAATAACTGCTGAGGAGCAGAATAAAGAAAAAAGAATGAAAAGAATTGAAGACAACCTCAGAGACCTCTGGGACAACACTAAACACACCAACATTTGAATTATAGGTATCCCAGAAGAAGAAGAGAAAAAGAAAGGGTCTGAGAAAATATTTGAAGAGATTATACTCAAAAACTTCCCTAACATTGGAAAGGAAATAGTCACCCAAGTCCAGGAAGCACAGAGAATCCCATACAAGAAAAACCCTAGGAAAAACACACCAAGACACATATTAATCAAACTAACAAAAATTAAATTCAAAGAAAAAATATTAAAAGCAGCAAGGGAGAAACAAAAAATACAAAGGAATCCCCATAAGGTTATGAGCTGATTTTTCAGTAGAAACTCTGCAGGCCAGAAGGGAGTGCCAGGGTATATGTAAAGTGATGAAAGAGAAAAACCTACAGCCATGATTACTCTACCCAGTAAGGATTGCATTCAGATTCAACGGAGAAGTCAAAAGATTTTCAGACAAGCAAAGTTAAGAGAACATGGCACCACCAAACCAGCTTTACAACAAATGCTAAAGAAACTTCTCTAGGCTGGAAACACAAGAGAAGAAAAAGACCCACAAAAACAAACCCAAAGCAAACTAAGAAAATGGTAATAGGAACATTCACATCGATAATAACTTTGAATGTAAATGGATTAAATGCCCCAACCAAAAGACACAAACCGGCTAAATACATACAAAAACAAGACTCATATATATGCTGTCTACAAGAGACCCAATTCAGACCTAGGGACACATACAGACTGAAAGTGAAGGGATGGAAGAAGATATTTCATGCAAATGGAAATCCAAAGAAAGCTGGAGTAGCAACACTCATATCAGAAAAAATAGACTTTTAAACTAAAGACTGTTACAAGAGACAAGGAAGGATACTACATAATGATCAAGTGATCAATCCAAGAAGAAGATATAACAATTGTAAATATATATACACCCAACATAGGAGCACCTCAATACATAAGGCAAGTGCTAACAGCCATAAAAGGGGAAATCAACAGTAACACAATAATAGTGGGAGACATTAACACCCCACTTACACCAATGGATAGATCATCCAGATAGAAAATCGATAAGGAAACACTGGCTTTAAATGACATATCAGACCAGATAGACTTAATTAATATTTATAGGACATTCCTTCTGGAAACAGCAGAATACACTTTCTTCTCAATTGCATATGGAACATTACCCAGAATACATCACATCTTGGGTTACAAATCAAGCCTATGAAAATTGAAATCATATCAAGCATCTTTTCTGACCATAATGCTATGATATTAGAAATAGATTACAGGAAAAAAAAAGCTGTAAAAACACAAAAACATGGAGACTAAGCAATATGTTACTAAATAACCAATGGATCACTGAAGAAATCAAAGAGGAAATGAAAAAATACATAGAAACAAATGACAATGAAAATACAATGACCCAAAAACCTATGGGATGCAGCAAAAGCAGTTCTAAGAGGGAATTTTATAGTAATTCAATCTCACCTCAAGAAATAAGAAAAATCTCAAATAAACAATCTAACCCTACACTTAAAACAAGTAGAGAAAGAAGAAAAAAGAAAACCTAAAGTCAGTAGAAGGAAAGAAATCATAAAGACCAGAGCAGAAATAAATGAAATAGAAATGAAGAAATCAATAGCAAAGATCAAAAAAACTAAAAGCTGGTTCTTTGAGAAAATAAACAAAATTGATAAACCCTTAGCCAGAATCATCAAGAAAAAAAGGGAGAAGATGCAAATCAATAAAATTAGAAATGAAAAAGGAGAAATCACAACTGACACTGCAGAAATACAAAGGATTATAAGACAGTACTACAAACAAATATATGCCAATAAAATGGAAACCATGAAGACATGGACAAATTCTTGGTAATCTACAATTTTCCAAGACTGAACCAGGAAGAATTAGAAAATATAAACAGACCTATCACAAGTAATGAAATTGAAACCATAATTAAAAATCTTCCAGCAAACAAAAGTCCAGGACCAGATGGCTTCACAGGTGAATTCTATCAAACATTTAGAGAAAAGCTAACACTGATCCTTCTCAAACTCTTCAAAAAGATTGCAGAGGGAGAAACACTTGCAAGTTCATTCTACAAAGCCACCATCACCCTGATTCCAAAACCAGGAAAAGATATCACAAAAAAAGAAAATTATAGACCAATATCACTGATGAACATAGATGCAAAAATCCTCAACAAAATACTAGCAAACAGAATCTAACAGCACATTAAAAGGATTATACACCATGATTAAGTGGGATTTATCCCAGGGATGCAAGGATTCTTCAGTATACGAAAATCAATCAATGTGATACACCACATTAACAAATTAAGGAATAAAAACCATATGATCATCTCAATAGATGCAGAAAAAGCTTTTGACAAAATTCAACACAGATTTATGATAAAAATTCACCAGAAAATGGGCATAGAGGGAACCTACCTCAACATAATAAAGGCCATATATGACACACGCACAGCAAGCATCATACTCGATGGTGAAAAACTGAAAGCATTTCCACTAAGATCAGGAAAAAGACAAGGATGCCCACTCTCGCTACTCTTATTCAACATAGTTTTGGAAGTCATAGCCATGGCAATCAGAGAAGAAAAAGAATAAAAGGAATACAAATTGGAAAAGAAGAAGTAAAACTGTCACTGTTTGCAGATGACATGATACTATACATAGAAAATCCTAAAAATGACAGCAGAAAATTACTAGAACTAATCAGTGAATTTCATAAGATTGCAGGATACCAAATTCATGCACAGAAATCTCTGGCATTCCTATAAAAAAACAACGAAAAATCAGAAAGAGAAATTAAGGGAACACTCCCATTTACCACTGCAACAAAAAGAATAAAATACCTAGAAATAAACCTCCCTAAGGAGGCAAAAGACTTGTACTCAGAAAACTATAAAACACTGATGAAAGAAATCAAAGATGACATAAACAGATGGAGAAATATACCATGTTCTTGGATTGGAAGATCAATACTGTGAAAATGACTATACTACCCAAAGCCATTGACAGATTTAATGCAATCCCTATCAAACTACCAATGGCATTCTTCACAGAATTAGAACAACAA
>NC_041220.1:129271765-129364020 GCF_002837175.3 Physeter macrocephalus | reverse complement strand
ATACAATGGAGAAAAGACAGCCTCTTCAATAAGTGGTGCTGGGAAAACTGGACAGCTACATGTAAAAGAATGAAATTAGAACACTACCTAACACCATACCCAAAAATAAACTCCAAATGGATTAAAGACTTAAATGTAATACCACACACTATTAAACTCTTAGAGGACAAAGGAAACCATAAATAAGACAAAAAGACAACCTTCAGAATGGGAGAAAGTATTTGCAAATGAAACAAGAGACAAAGGATTAATCTCCAAAATATAGGAACAGCTCATGGAGCTCAATATCAAAAAGACAAACAATCCAGTTAAAAAATGGGTGGAAGACCTAAATAGACATTTCACCAAGGAAGACAGATGGATGGTCAAGAGGCACATGAAAAGATGCTCAACATCACTAATTATTAGAGAAATGCAAATCAAAACTACAATAAGGTATCACCTCACACTGGTCAGAATGGCCATTATCAAAAAATCTAGAAACAATAAATGCTGGAAAGGGTGTGGTGAAAAAGGAACCCTCCTGCACTGTTGGTGGGAATGTAAATTGATACAACCACTATGGAAAACAGTATGGAGGTTCCTTAAAAAACTAAAAATAGAACTACCTTATGACCCAGTAATCCCACTACTGGGCATATCCCTGAGAAAACCATAATTCAGAAAGACACATGTACCACAATGTTCTTTGAAGCACTATTTACAATAGCCAGGACATGGAACCAACCAAAATGTCTATCAACAGATTAATGGATAAAGAAGATGTGGCACATATATACAATGGAATATTACTCGTCCATAAAAGGAAACAAAATTGAGTTATTTGTAGTGAGGTGGGTGGACCTAGAGTCTCTCATACACAGTGAAGTAAGTCAGAAAGAGAGAAACTAATAGTCATACAGAGTGAAGTAAGTCAGAAAGAGAAAAACAAATACTGTATGCTAACACATATATATGGAATCCAAAAAAAAAGAGAAAAAAAAAGGTACTTATGAACCTAGTTGCAGGGCAGGAATAAAGAGTAGACATAGAGGATGGACTTGAGGACGTGGGGTGGGAGGGGGAAGCTGGATCGAAGTGAGAGCAGTATCAACATATATACACTACCGAATGTAAAATAGATAGTGGGAAGCAGCAGCAGAGCACAGGGAGATTAGCTCGGTGCTTTGTGATGACCTAGAGGGGTGGAATAGGGAGGATGGGAGGGAGGGTCTAGAGGGAGGGGATACGGGGACATATGTATGCATGTGGCTGATTCACTTTGTTGTACAACAGAAACTAACACAGTATTGTGAAGCAATTATACTCCAATAAAGATCTGTTTAAAAATAAGTAAATGAAAGATTTTATATTATCTTAGTTTATTTTCTCTAGGGCTATTCCTTTCTTTCAAATATTCCTATTTGAAATGACTATTTCAGTCTTTCATTCATTTCTTTATTGGAATGGCAGTCTTTTAATTATTAATTTTGTGTGTGTATGTCTGTGTTTAATCAGCATATGAATTTTTTCTCAATTATTTTCTCCCAGTCTATGGTTTGCTTCAAAACAAATTTTTAACATTGACTTTTTATGAGATCTGATTATACATTTTTTTAATTGTTATGGCTTCGTGTGTCCTCTCTAAAATACTTTTTTGCCTACTCTCAGGATAAGACAATGCCTCTGTTTTTTATTTCTAGAATCTTCATCATTTTAGATTTTATGTATAATTTCAATATTCATCCAAAAATATTGGTTAATTTCCGATATGAAGTAGGAGGAAGTAGTTCTTTTCTTTTTAAGATTAGATATGCAATTTTTTTCAATGTAATTTCTTTGAAAAGGCTTTTCTTATCCCACGAATTACTTTGGAGCCTATGTCAAAAGTCAATTTACCTTCTAAATGTAGGTCTGTTTCTGGATTCCTTATCCTTTCCACTGAGTATATTTAATTTATCTTTAGGTCCAAACTAACCTGTGTATCATTGTAGTAACACCTGAAATGAGATATTTTAAGGTCTCCAAATTTGTTTTTATTTTCAAGATTGTTTAGCTACATAAGTTCTTTGCATTTCCATGCAAATTTTAGAGTATATTTTAGAAAAAACTTGTCACATCAATGAAAAATCCTTCTGAGGAAAATAGAAATTTGAACAATGTTGAGTTTTCTAATCCAGGAATACATTTATTTCTCCATTTACTGAAGTATTTAAATTTTTTTTTCAATAGTTTCTTGTAGTTATCAATGAACAGGTGTTTTTTTCTACCTTGTTTATGCAATTAATTTCTAGTTATTTACTTAAATAGTATTGAGAAATGGAGTTTTAAAACTTTATTTTTCAATCCTTTTGCTACTATTATTTTGAAATATAATTGAATTTTACATGATTGTGAATCTTTCAACCTTGCTAATTTTAATCATTAATGCCATAGTTGTTTTGTAGTTTCCTTAGGATTTTCTGTGTAAACAATCTTGTTTGACTCATCTGTGACTAGAGTTATTTTATATCTTTCTTTTTAATCTTTATACTTTTAACTTTTATTTTCTTTATTTCTTTAGTTTTCATTTATTGTTCATATTATTTCTTAATACATTTTGTTTATTTTGGGGGGGCAGGAACTTCCAGACAATGTTAAGTAAAAGCAAGGAGAGCAGTCATTCATTATTTTCCTTAAATTGAAGGGAAAGCAATCAATATTTGACCATTATGTTTGATATTATCTTTAGGTTTTTCATAGCTATCCTGTGAATGGGTGTTGAATTGCATCTATTAAAATGGTCATATGTGGGTTCTTCCCCTTACTTTTTTAATGTGGTAGAATATATGGATAAATTTTCAAATGTCAAGGTGGTCTTCTAGTATTGGGCTAACCCACATTTTGGCATGATAGTTTTGCTCCTTTTTCTGTTGATAAATTGCTCTATTTGATTTACTAATATTTTGTCCAAGATGTTTCTGCATATGTTCATTAGGGCTAGAGCTCTATAGTTTTCTTTTTTCTTTAATGTCTTTATCACATTTTGATGTTAGATTTTTGCTCACCTCATAGGACATGCTACAAAGAGTTTCCCTCTTTTCTAATTCCAAGAGGTTTTTCATAAATTTAGAACCATTTATTTGTATGGTTGATAAAATTCACCAGTGTATCATATGGGCCTAAAGTTTCTCTGCGGACAAAGTTTTGTTAGCATATATAACTTCTTTTATAGACATAGGGCTATTCACTTTGTGTTTTCTATTTCACCCGTGTCTGTTTTAGTTAGTTGTTTTTAATCAAGGAATTACCATATTTCATCTAAGATTTCAAATTTATTGACATAAAATTAGGAAATATTCAATCTTTTTAATGTTTGTAATATCTATGGTGGCAACCTCTAGTTTTTTTTTTTTTCTTTTCTTTTCTGTTAATGGTAATTTGTGTTTCCTCTCTTATTTGTCATTCCTACCAGTGAATTTTCATTTAAAAAAATAGTCTTAAAGAACCAATTTTTGACTTTAACATTTTTCCCTATTCTGTCGATATATGCTCATATCTTTATTATTTTGTTTCTTCTCATTATTTGGGTGGTATATTTTCACTAGCTATTTAAAATGAAATCTTAGAACATTGATATTAAACTTTCTTATTTTCTAAATTTACTATTAATATTAGTTGCCCAGGGCTGCCATAACAAAGTACTATCAACTGTGTGGCTTTTAAAACAACAGAAATTTATTCCTTCATAATTCTGTAGGCTACAAGTCTGAAATACCACTGTTGGCAAGGCCAAACTGTCTCTGAAGAATCTAGATGATCCTTCTTTGCCTCTTAAGCCTCTGGTAGTCTCAAGTATTCCTTGGCTTGTGGCAGAATAATTATAGTATTTTCATCTTTCACCTGGACAGCTTCCCTTGTGTGTGTGTCTCTCTCCTCTTTTTACAGAGTCCAGTGATATGGGATTAAAGGCCCAGCAGGCACCTAGGACGTTAAGCAGAAATTTAAGAAGAACAAATTATCATCCTGTTCTTGGAGGAAGTAAAATTTAGCTAAGTAAAGAAGAAAGTTTTGTAGTGACTTTCCTCTAGAGGAGAAGAAAATAATGTAGTATCAGAAATAAATTACTGCTTTTAGTTTATAATTTACAAATAGAATTTAGGGCTAAAAAATTACTCTGTGAATAATACTCTATTACTTTTAAAAAAAATCATTGTTTCAGGCACTGTGCATCATAAAATGCATGTTTCACAAATAAGCAATCGCAACATAAATGTTATCACCATTTAACAAATGAGAAAATTAAACATCAGTAATTAAACATTCTTGCTAAATGTTTAAATACAGCTAAGGTGTCCATGTTGCAGTTAAACTAATGATAATATTGGGTATTACTTCACTAATTGTAAGTTTGATAATTAATTTTGATACCTAATAAGTTGAAATAAGACCTACATCATTTTTTAATCAACTATTTCTTTTAGGAGGGAGAAATTATGGGTACCCACAAATAATGTGTTGTTACCTCTAAAGGGTGAAATTTTCTCTCTTTGTATATCTTATAATGAAAATGCCTTATCTACTTTCTTAAAGAAAATATGAATTAAAGCATGACACCTCTATTACCAATTATTAAGGAGCATAGATTCTTGATGTAATCACCTTTTCTTGATATTCTATAATGTGCTTTGCAGCAGAAATTAAATCATGGGATTTGGTTTTTTATTTTCTCTATATTCAGAACCAGGTAACTGAATTACATTAAAGTAGTTCAAAGAATGTAAATTAATATCTTAATAATACTAATTTTCTGTCTTTAAAATGAAATCATGGTTTAAATTAAATATACAAAGTCATAAGTTAATTAGAGATCATTTCCCATCTTTAAGTTATGTTGATTAGAGATACAAAAATTATTTGTGATGAAAACTCAATTATAAATAGACTACACCAAACAGATTTAATAAAAATATGCTTTTTTAATATTCCAGCCTCATATACAAAACAACTATAGGGTCTACTCTGGAAATTCCTGATAGTGAATAAACCAACTTGATACTGATGAAAACCAAAACACTATTTGTTCATTTCATAAATTTAGACATATGTCTTTGTTACTGGAAAATGGTGTTGGATGAAAGATTAAGTAGGTATATATTCCCCTGGGATTCTGTCACAGAGCTGGTATTTCTTTCTAGACCCCCCACATTATGTAAAGATACAGTTTTAATAAACAAACCATTTCTGATCTCAGCAAGGAACTTAGCAGGGATTTTGAAAGTCAAACACACAGGAGCCATGCTTGACTGTGTTGGTAAAAGTAACATCTGCCTGAGAGTTTTAAACAACAGACTTTTCAAATCACTTTTAAAGCCACAGTAGGAGATGTGACAACCATAAGCAATACCTCAGGCAGAACAGGAACATGAAAGCTGGAAGAAGTCAATTGCACTCAAATACTGAAATAATCCCTATTAAGGGGAAACAAGAGGAATAACTTAAAGTTCCTGTTTATCTCTGTCTACCTAAGCTTTTATGTACCCTTTCTAGTCTTCATTAATGAATGTCACTGACTTTAAAGAAAGAAAATAATTACCACTGAAGAAAATTAACTTCACCCTGCCCAAGTTACAATAGTGACTTATTTCAAAATCAAATTTGATTCCTAATTCAGTACTTTTATTTAGGATATATAGGATATCAAGCAACATATATCAATTAGTACTGGTCTGGATGATTAGGATGTAAAAGGAGTGAAGCAATGCACTAACAATGCAATTCTGGAAAAACAAGGTGAAAATATACCCCAAGATAACTAAGGCCTTTGAAATTCATTTAAATGTGTTGCATCTTTTCTATTGTACCTGCAAAACAAGGAAAGATGCGATATGTATTTTTATTTTAGTTTAATACATATTCATATGTATTTTTACTTTATTTGCTGTGTTGTTCTAAACCTGTTATTAGATAATTCACTTGATTAAAACACAGCAAATAAAGCTAAGAGCACAGAATAGACTTCAAAGGAGAGAATATTACTATACAGCTTCTCTTATACATGTCAATAAAAAGAAAGAAAATCATTTTTTTCACATTGGCATAAATAAGTTACATGTTCAGGTCTCAAGAAAAAGTACACTGCGTAACACTTCTACTTACTAAAAATCATGAGGTGGTCAATGAAGGATGAAGAGAATTTAGGAGACTGAAGAGAGAGAAAGCAAAGGATGAAACTGTTCCTCCATAAATAAAAAATGTAGTTAATATGTGCATTCCATTTATCTTGTTCTCTTATAGGATATTTAATAATAATTCAGGCACTCACAATTGTAGCTCACTAAATCTTGCCAAAATTGATTTATGTGATGACACACTTAATAAATGTCAAAAATATTTTTATAGGAAAGAAATCACTACTGAGTCAACTATGAGAATATAGTTAAAATAAATTAGCTATTCTCTGTAATATGTCAAACTGGAGAAAAACACACAACTTAAAAGTTGCAAGTTATGTTTTGTTTGGGGACCTTACTGAGGACTATAGCCCAGGAAACACCCTCTCAGATAGTTCTGAGGAACTGAGCCAAAGAGGTAAGGGAGGAGCCAGGATATATGAGTTTTTGGTGAATAAAAAGAAAAAAACATGTAGTCTCACATCAAAAGATTACTGCTAATCACAAAAAACACATCTCAAACTAATGATTTGAGTACTTTTTTATGTTCGGGAAGGTGCAAGAATCTGGGTTCATTGAAATTATTCCTCGGATATGCATCTTAACTATCTAGGGCTAGTATCCAAAGCACAGAATGCTTCTGGTTTTTCTCCATCCTGAATTCCCCTCAGGGCCCACCACAGGGGGTGGCAGCAGAGGTTGACCACTTGAAGGCCCACAACATTCTTCATTTACTGAAATGGCAGGCAAGTTTTTTTTTTTTTTTTTTTTTTGTCTGCAAATAGATAATTTCTCTCAAAGTTCTCTCTATAATGATCATCAACCAATCTGAGGAAAGTAAAACAAAAGGACAAAGTTTCACCAAGAACGGTCAAGAATTATTACAAGAAATATTTTGAAGTATTTTTTCTCTGTTATCTGCCCAACTGTGGCAGACATATAATTCTCCAACTATCTAAATGCAATGCCTTTAATTCATTTGCATTTTATTGAGAATTGACTCCAAGCAAAACACTGTGCTGAATATGATGACAGTTTGCTAAAAATTATTACTTTAGACTGAAGGATCAGCTAAGGTCAAGGAACAGAACCAGTAAGTGATAATGTGATAGTTAGGACTGAAATCTATGTATTATGACACCAAATTCAGAAATATTTCTGCTATGTTACAACTGATCATTTATCCACTACAATTAAAATATCTTAAAATACTTTACTATAATATATATCAATATGAAAATTTCCAAAAGAATGACCTAATTATGGAAGTATATTTTATAATTTATTTTCTTCTTTCCCAGGGAAAAGAGTTATGGATACACATGTGCACTCTCACGTGTGCGCACGTGCGCACACACACACACACACACACACACATACACACACACACACATTAGCTCAATCAATTTACTGATATGCTGATGAATTACTTCATGTAATTTATTCCTAGGGAAAAATCAACTGAAATTAAGACAACTAACTTGGGGAGATATTATAAAATACTATTTCTGTGAATTTTTAAAGGAATTAAAATTTTTTTTAAAATTTCTGGCTATATACAAAATCAGAATCATTTTGGGACTATCTAGTAGCCAGTCACCATGTACTTCATATTCAATAGCCAACTCTTCCTTACTAAATTCTGATAAAATAAACTTTAGATGTGATGAAACAAAATACTTATTTGTTTTTATGTACCTTTAAGTTGTTAGGGGTCCCCTTAGATAAAGTTAATATCTTTTCAGAGACGTTAGCTTTGTTGTCATACATACACGCTTCTCTAAAGACTGCAATATTTCATAAAGCATGGCTGGTTTAAAAGCTGTCTATAAGGTAAAAAAAAAAGGCGAGAACAAACGACAACTTGGGAATCACTTCACAATTGTTAATATACCCTGCTGACTTTAAAAATTGCTAAAAAGTCATAAAGAATATTTATTTGAAAGTATTTTCCTCTGGAATATAAAACATAAACATGAAACAATAGTTATCCTTGCTTCTACTAGTCTGAAAAATTTCAAAGTTGTTTAAAGCATATCTAACTGTCTGAGAATGCAGGAATCATAACATGATTCTGGGTACCTTATAACCAGCTCTAGTGATGTAAGATTTGGCAACAAATAACACCTGCATTTTTACAGAATACAAATATATTCATACATTTTTCTTACTCTCTTCTGAAAAATTTTCTATATCTGGAATGTGTGTGTATCTGAGGGACTTGATGATTTCTAACAGAAACAGACATATTGTAATCATCCTTTCCTTTACATATTGATGATTATCTCAAAAATGAAATATTCTATTAAAACTCTAAGAAGAGCATCAACAGATTAATGTTGGTAATTCATATGAAAACAGAAACATGTAAGAAGTGTTACTGGATAATTTTTTCTAAATGACCATCTACATAATTATCTTTTTAACAAATATTCATAAAAACCCATGAGGAACAAACTGTTGGTTACCAATTCATGTTTATGAATAACCTTCTCTTCAAGACTGTGGGCATGAAAAATGATGCAACTAATCATTTATTTGAGAAATAATCATTTTGTCTTCACCTTCATGTAAAATTATTGGTATAAATATTTAATTTTAACATGTTTTAAAACATGTTTTAAAACATTATTAAGACCCTTATATATAAAAATGGGTTATCTGACAATCAAAAATAGTAGTTGGGTCAAAACTGTATTTTTCAAATACTATTATCAATCTTTCCTTCATTCCAAAGAATTTCCATACAAAAGTTCAATATATAAAACAATAAATGGTTGCTAATTTGTCTTAGAATGTATAGCATGTCCATTGTATCCACACTGTATATTTACTTAGCACCACATCCATTCCTTTACTGGACAATTAAATTGGAAATGTGAATTTTGAAGATACAGAACCACACCCACTATGACAGTAGTGAGACGAGGAATCAGTACACACATAAGCGTCGATCATTTCTTTTGATCTCAAGGCTTACAGAAGTCCCAAGAGGAGCAAAATAATTCTGAATTTTGAAATGGATAAAATTTTTATGGTCAAATAAATGTTACGTAGGGGATATGGCACATACCCAATAGCTGATGAGTATTTGTTAACAATATTTTTCAAAATGACTTTGAAAGTGATATTAATACCTTATCAATATATTGCTTATGAGGGTCAAGGCAGTATACTCTTAGTTGTCAGGAAATTGAAATAATGTTTAAATTATTATCATTTTATAGTATACTTGTAGATTACTGGTATATGATAGAGGAATGTGGAAGGGAGAGATAGCCCTTAGAAAGAATTACTTAAGGATAATAACAGGAATTTGAAAGAAAAAATTCAAGAGACAGAAAACCCACAGTAATGGAAAGGACTGAATGCCATAGATCATTTTTATTTAAATCACTGCCTAAAGATAGATAGATTCATGAAAATGATGACAAAACAAAAGGTTTAGGGTACTACTAGCTATAAGTGCTTTGGGGAAGAGCTAGAATCCATGTTGCAAGTAATCCCCAGCTTTACACACAACCCTTTGGGACTTGATGTGTTTACACACAAATCTAGAAACACTGTAGTAAATACTTCAGGAAACTTCATTACACAAAACTTTTTTGTATCCTTAACTTCAGTGTTTACTCTAAAATACATGAACAATCTATATATCTTTTATCAGTATTTTGGTGCTATGTTAAGTTTTACCTTTGATTTTTGCCTCATGTTTTCATCTTAATTCCAAATTTTCTTTGAAAACATTATTTTTTACTGTTACTGCTTGGGTGGTGTAGTTCTTCATATGATCATTTCCATGTGCAAATATTACAGAACGTCAAAGACCCTGAATTTATGAACTTTTATTTTCTGCTAAAGTTTAGTGAAAAATTCTAATTGGAGACTAAGTAGGTAAACCCCTCCCCTGAAATACTTTTAATATGGTCCATGTGCAAAAACTAGTTTATTATCTTACCCACCACATAAAGTGTCAGTGCAAGATATCCTACAACCCACTGAGAAAATTGGCCAGGGACTCTGTGTTTAATGTTTCCAAAGTATTAACTGAGACTTGTTAGACTTTAGTTACATAAATGCACAAATTAACCACATCTTTTAACAAAATAAGATATTTAACTTGTTTTAAGAATATTTTGAATGGTTTAAACAAATCATAATCTTGAATGTGTTATTTTCAAAGCACTCTCATACAACCAACACTAAACCTCATCTTGAAGTATATTTTAAAATAACACAGGGCTTCCCTAGTGGCGCAGTGGTTGAGAATCCGCCTGCCAATGCAGGGGACACGGGTTCGTGCCCCGGTCCGGGAAGATCCCACATGCCGTGGAGTGCCTGGACCCGTGAGCCATGGCCGCTGAGCCTGTGCGTCCGGAGCCTGTGCTCCTCAACGGGAGAAGCCACAACAGTGAGAGGCCCACGTACCACAAAAAAAAAAAAAAAAAAAAAAAAAAACCACAAAAAGAGAGAAAGCAGCATTTATTCCCAACTGGATAATATATATAGTATTAGTAGCTTTACCTAGAAAGAAGAAAGAAAAAAAAAAAAACAGGAAAATTCTTAAAAGGAGCGACGAAACTGACCAAGGAATCAACATGAATGAGAAAATAATTAAAGTTTGTACCAGTAACGTATGAAAAGTGTGAAATTCTTGTCTACTAATTCCCTTGTCTCCAGTAATAGAAATTCATATGGAATAATTTTCAGGCTATTAAAAAAAATGGGGGAGGAAAACTCAATTCACAGAAAGGTATTTTTTAAATAAATGTTAAGAGAATTAAAAATTATCTTTAATCTCTCAATTTAGAGATGACTATTAGCACCATATTGGTATATTTATTGCCAGCCTTTTTTCTTATATTGATTATACTACACCCTAATTTGTTGTATCCATGTTCACTTAGGGACATTTATAATTACCATGAGTTTCTAATTGACGTCACAATGAGATAAAGATAAAAATGGGCTAAGATGGATTTATGTGGAGCCAGGTTTGAAGGAAAGCCAGGAATGTGCCAAAAGGTGAAAGTGCTAGCTGGAAATCAAAGGTTTAGTGGGTTCAGAGCTAGGTTATCAATGTGACCAATATATTTAAAGTATAATTAATGAGATTTTAAAACTGGGTAATACAATAAGATAAATGTGAATGACCTTTGCCTTCAAATCTTGCCCTCTCGAAATCTAAGCTGAACTTTCAAGGATGACGAAGTTTGGCAGGTGGACACGGATGATAAGAGTGCAAAGTGCTTCCCAAATCCCCATCTGCCCAACTAACTCCCACTCTACTCTTCAGCATTAGCTGGCTCTATTAAAATCTCAATTTGGAGAAGAGAAATAACTAAAAATGGAAAAAAAATAGTGTCCATGCAAATCTGAAATGAAAAAATTAAAAACAGAGACAGGTTAAAGCATAGCAAAAGATAATGAAGTATTTCAATTAGAAGAATTGCCCTTGGAAATTTTCAGAGAAAAAATACCTCTCCATAATCTCAAAGGAAGAAGTATATGAATTATTTTAAAGGATATCAAAAAATGAGACATGATTAAAAAAGAAGAGATGATTACTCTCACCAAAAGGGATTTTAAAAATGAATGAACAGAGCCTGGAGAAAATCTTAGTAGAATTAAATCATTTCAAAAAGTAATGCTAGCATTTGAGGGAAAATATAGATTCTATTGAAAATTGAGTTGGGGCATGGATAGGAGAAGCTACATTACATGACGTTGAGAAGAACCAAGAATTAAAGCACAAAGATGATAAACAGAAAACTTTAAAAAGATCTAATCTGCATAATTGAATTTCTAGATAAGACAACAGAGTTAAAAGAAAAACCTAAGTTATAGAAACAATTGTTTTCTTAGATAAATAATAGAATTTGTAGGTCAGAATGTACAATTTGTACTAGGAAATGTCATTAATATTCCTCACATATGTGTATCTTGATAAATATTATGAACTTCAAGACAACAACAAAAACAACAAAATCTTCATCTAAGATGTAAAGGCACCTACAACAGAGGGAAATAAGGACTTCAGACTTCCCAGAGCAGTGATCACTGACAGGAGAAAATGCAACTGTCTGTAAAGTTTTGGGAAAAAGAAATTTGATATGTGTTTATGTTCTCCAACATGTAAGAAATAATAGATCATAGCCCAACAAGTTAATCTGGGAATAACTATTAAAACAACTAGACAGAGTATTAGGCAAAAATATTCAGCCAATGGGGAAAAAATAAAATGAAGAACTCAGGAATGGAGAAGTAAAGTGTTTTTTTAAAGTAGTGAGCAGTGACTACCACTAATTAAAGACTAAACGATGAAGAGAACTATTTTAAAAGATTGGAAATGTTACAAAACTGAACAAGGCAAATTTGGAATAAAAATGACAAATAGGGTAGGTTGAGATATAGGTGTTCAAATTTTCTCCATTTTCATAGTGAAGTTATTTTTTATTAGCTAAAATGGATACGCTGGGATACCTAAGTTTTAAGTATATTATTGGTATTTTTGAAGAATAGACACTATAATATGCATACCTTCTAAAGCCAGACATTTACACAACAAATAGAGCTTCCAGCAAAAGGTAGAAAATGAACAACAATGATAAAATATCAAATGAAACTTACAAGATGGCAAAATTAGAAACAATAATATCTGTAATAGTATACTTTTACAAGATGATGTTAAATGTCTCAAAATGATAGATGGAAAGATGTGTGATGAACCTAAAATGGTTAAAATGTAATTGCAGAACCTTGGTAATGGGTATATCACTGTAAAATTCTTAAGTCTTTTCTATGTGTTTGAAAATTTTCATAGTAAAATGCTAAAAAAATTTACTTAATCTGTTAAGCCAAAATAAAACCAAGTTGCATGAAGTGTGTAAACATTGGGAAAAAAACTAGAGGCCCAAAGAAAACATAAGAAATTATTGAAAAGTTAAGACCTTTCCGTGCATGGCACAGAATACAGAAGCCATTCAAAAGGTTTTCAAAATTACCACTTTAATTAAAAGAAAAAGATGCATATAGAAATAAATGATACATTCAGTTTTTGAAAAGTGAAACTGGCAAAACATGACAAATCACTAATGTGGTTATGTAATGTTTTACAAATCAAATAGGAGAAAGACTACAAACTCAACAGTCAAATCATCAATATGAACAGTTTACAACAAAGTACATAAAAATGCTTATAAGCAGAAAAATAAATTCTCAATCTCACTCAAAAGTAACAAATTACAAATGAGAGACCAGTTAGAGAGTATATTATTCCTATAAGTTTTGCAAAGATTAAAAAGTGTGATGATGCCTATTTTGGGCCAAGAAAGGGGGCAACTGGCATTGTCATATGGCTGACTGAGCGCTAACAGTTGTATGGACTTTGGCAGGAAAGTTGGCAGGATCTGTTCAACATAAACCTGTATAATCTCTTAGACTCAGAAATTCCACTTCTAGGAGGTTACACTAGAAAAATATTAACACAATTGTGTAAAGCTAGGGAAAGACATGTGTTGTAACAGTTTATAATAGCGTAGTTTTAGAACAATTTAAGTTTCTACCAGTGGAAGATAGGTTAAATATATTATACTTAAATAATATGCAGTTAGAAAATAATAAATCAGATCTAAAGTGGTGACATCCACAGAAAGCATTATAAAGGGAAAAATGTACTGAGCAGAACAATCCTAATGAACAAAGTATGACCCCAAATTTAGGAAGATGAAAGCAAATACTTCCTAGAATATTCATAAAATATTTCAGGAAGGACATACAGAAATGACTTAGGAATGGATTTGGGATATGTGAGAGAGATGAAATTTTACTTTGTTTTTTTAAACCATTTATACTTGAGTTGGACCCAAACCTGTTTTTCATAAAGCTTCCCAGATAATTTTGTTACACTATTAGTTAAGATCAGTAGTATCTGTCAATAGGAGTAAGTGGTTTGCACACAGAGGGTATTAAAATCATTCAGTATGAGGATGAGTTAGGGAAACTAGGAAAAACTGTGTACCATGCAATAACAGTTGTCTGTAATAAACAGAAGTTCTGGGAATAAGAATGTAGAAAAGTAACAAGGTTTCAAGGAACAAGAAAGGCAAAGGTGAGTTGTCAGGATATCAAGAGCAAAAAATAGCTGCTCAGAGGTAAGGCTAGTGACAAACAGCATCACCCTATTTTCTGCTGGTTATAGGAAGAGCCAGCTTGCTTGCTGGTCAATACAATACCGTTGCTAGTGTAGGCACTAGATAATTACATCTAAGGGAATTGTGACAGTGTGTATGTTCTTATATCGATTGTAGTCATATTTGAGGCAGAAGTAGAATATTACAATGATGAGTGTGTATTTACAAAGATCAATAATTTTTAGGCCACAGTCCTCCAACCTGAGGTGCTGGTTAATATAAAATCCTTACTAGAGTATTTTTCAGTACAATTCTCAAAGGAGTCAGACTTTTACCTAACAATTGCAGTCAGGACCATCCTGCTTTCCACTAAGAGATTTATTGTCTCAGTGACTTACCCACAGTCACCCCTATAAATCTAACCATCTGGTAAATTTCATCACTGCTGAGAAGAGGCATGAAAAGTGTATTACTAACTATAGTATCTCTTTATTAAGCCAAAATAGTACCTTTTCGTGACAAAAAAAGCTGAGCATTTTAAATTATGATAGAAATATACAGACGTTTTGATGAACATACTTTACTAAAGATACGCCATCAATATAGGCATTTGTGTCTAAATTCCATTTCTACAAATTTTATGTCATAAAATTTGGCTGAGTCAGATCTCTTGCCCTTTTTGAGTAACTCTATGTGGATCCAGCAAGTAAACATCACATCTAAATCTCATAAACATTTAAAAGATGTCCACCCACATCTCATAAGC
The DNA here is from genome assembly GCF_002837175.3 of Physeter macrocephalus. Classification (NCBI taxonomy): domain Eukaryota; kingdom Metazoa; phylum Chordata; class Mammalia; order Artiodactyla; family Physeteridae; genus Physeter; species Physeter macrocephalus. The sequence continues at coordinate 129,348,991 of NC_041220.1, read as the reverse complement.
CATCATAAGGAAGAATTAGAACCCCATCCATAATTTGGATTTCAGGTGAAAAAATTCTGAATGAAGAAAAAGGAATCATATAAAAACACTATTATAAATGTTAAAAAAAAAAAAGTCTGGCACTGTGAAGCAGACTTGAGGCCAAAGCCCAGGAGTTTAAAAAAAAATGATTTTAAATTTAGTATAAGATGGAAATTTCTTCCACCCTGATCCTGGTCCACACCCACCTGTTTCCCAGGCATGAAGAGTTCCTATGCAAACCTAGGAAAGATGGATGCATGTTAAATCGATGAAACTTTGCCTCTAGAGACTCCAATCCCTTTTATGTAGATTCTCCTTTGGAAAAGCTAGACAGTAGAAAAGGAAGAATGTTCTTTCTTCTCTAGAAAGAGAGTAATAGAAATAAGTAGCTGGCTCTAGACAGCTACATCTGAGGGTGCACAAATCCCCCTCAAGCTTGGGAGATAAATGTTGTTTAGTGCTGCCTTCACCAATACATGACTTGCATAAACCTTTTCTTAACTTTACAAAGTGAAAGAAAGAAAGAGACAGTGCATACACGAGAGAAAGAAAAGACTGAGTGCACTACAGCCAACCACATCTGTAAACAGCAGTTCTAATTAAGTGAGAGACCCTAGGCTGCCCAAAGGAACTCCTAGAGAGAAAAAAAAAAAAAGGCCGTGCAGTTGACAGGTGGAAGCTATTAATTATCAGGCCAAAGGTAATGCACTGATAGAGATTCAGGTTTATGATAGAAAAAAGTCCTGTCAGAATGATAATATAATATTGTTTACATTTTCATCAAAGGAATGATTGAATTTCCTCTGATAAGAGTACATTATTCCTGCTACTTGATTTGATTCAATTATATTCTGTATTGCATGAATAGGACCACTTAAAGGAACTTTTATTATTAGATGACATAGATGACATCAAGTGCTTTATCCTTTTGCATTAAGTAGCTGATCATGTTTAAATCATGAAGATAAAAGCTATCCATTTCATATTAGTGTAAAAGCAAGTGGACACAAAATTGGATTTATTCATGTAAATATATTTCTTAAAGTTCAGTAAGATCCTACTTATACGATCTATTGTTTATAGTCTGTCTCCTCTGGAATTCCATGGCTTTCTAGACTAGCTTTTAATTCAGCTCATGATATTTATATTTATCTCCCCGTTAACTTTTATAATTTCAGGTGGTCTGGGTTCATGTTTATTATCAATATAATGTTATATCTCACTGGATTTGCCCAAATTTTTACATACGTGCATATTTGTTGACCTGCATTATTATTAACAAGTTACTGAGTCCCCAAAGTGGGATCTATGAAACCTTTTGGACCCCCAGATCTGGTGATCCCTGCTATATGGCATTCCTCACAATGTAGCAAAGGCACTTCCTAGAAACCTGGTTCCCTCACCCTGGACAGCAGGCTGCCTGTTTGAGAAAGGCCTGTGAAAATTGTCCACAGGTTTCCTTCCAATATCTCTGCACAGTTTCTTCCAGTGACTGACCGGGAAAAAACTGCAGTTTGCATTATTCCATAATAGCACCTTATTTGGATTGCCTTTTACTAAACCGTTAGTTTAAATTACTTTTAGTAAACTCCACAGTTTACTGATTGGGGAAGTAATGGACTGTGAAGCAAGAATTGCTAGAGGGGCCCCTTTTCCTAATAGAACTTTTCAGTTATTGTTTTTGTTTCAACAGCATCTTGAAAACTAGTCCATTTATACAAGCGGTAAATAATGCAAGATGAATGACAGTTCAGCATGTAAAATGCTGGCTGTTCACCAGGAAAATGTAGATAATTCCATGTAGTACTTTAATTTAAACAGGCTGGATTTTGTTGAAGATCAGTGACATAATGCAAAGTATTTCAAGACAGGAAGCAGAGGCTGGTGCAGAAGAGGCACCCTTTTCCCTTTCATGGTAATGTTGAACAAGGAAAGCAGTGAAACAATACTCCGAGCAATGCTTTTGACCAATGGCAGGAAAGACTCAAATATTTGTCTTGTACTTTTAGAACAAACCGCGATGGTCAAAGAAACAGCTGGAACAACTCCATAACATTTTTAAGGATACATTCTGGCAAAGAAGTAAGATCTCAGAGTAATTTTCATAGGATTTGGAGAAAATAGCAGTTTTCTGTTTGATTAATAATTCAAATAAACAAACTAATGGTCAAACATAACATCAGAGAATATTCAAAGAAAAAATTTACCCCACATTATAAGTGATGAGATATAGTAATTGCTTTTGAGACAGAAATAGCTTATTGAACATCAGCTGGTAGTTCAGATAGATCTGTAGAGGGAGTTATTAGGTAATAAGATCTGGTTGTTAGCTTCACAGACCAAGAATTTCCACATTACCTGTGATCCACGTTACATTAAACTATGAGAGACTAAATGTGCAAGATTTTTCAGGTACACGATTTAAAATTTCTAATGAAAAAGATAGGGTTTAAATAGACTAGACCTACCTTATCCAATACGGTAGCCGCTAGCCACACATGCCCATTGAACACTTGAAATGTGGCTAGTCCAAATTAAGATATGCTATAAGTAAACAATACACTCTGGATTTCAGTGACTTAGTGCAGAAAAATGCAAAAATCCCATTAATTCTCCTTTATTGATTACATAATAAAATTGTTTACATATTGGGATTAAATATATAATTGCAACGAGTTGTACCTGTTTCCTTTTCCTTTTTATAATATGGCATCCATAAAATTTAAAATTACACATGTAAAACTCACTATATTTCTATTGGACAGTAGTAGGCTAGACAATTTTATCAATATGACTAGTGCAGACCCTCCCTATAAGAACTAAGTTGTTTGGTGATTTCACACAGGGCAAAGAGTTACATAATTTAAAAATTTATCTGTTTTAGGCTAAATTTATTTAATGCACCTATCTCTGTATTAGGGATATACATGCCAAGTATGTGAGTTTTCTGGTTAAATGACACTTTTCTAGATTGTGCTGAATAAACACCATCCGATTCTTTCTCTACCTCTTTATGTTGACCACTCTCTTCTACTGACTTATTTGTTTCTTTAATATTGTTGCTACAATATCAGATGTCTATGGGTGCTGATGTAGTCACCTGTAGGCAGGTACCTAAAGTAAATGAAGAGGCCCATTTGGAAAATGGAAACTGATGTGAACTAGAAAACTCATTTTCTGTCCAAAAACGTGTGGAGGCAGCCATATAGCTGCTATCTTCGGTGAATGAGTACATGGTGGGTGAAAGTGAGCATGCTTACAAAGTATTGCCAGATTTTTGTTTTTAATAGAAGATGTGTGTTGTATAATTACCTATATCTTCCCCCATGATTTCCCCTTGTGCCATGATCCAGTCTCTTCCTTTCTCCAACTGTGTTCTGGAAGGCTGATCTATACAGATTTCCACACCAAAGTTGAAATGGAAGGCAGTAGCAAGAGGAGGACTGAAAAAGAGGCCTGGATATCCAAGTATGTATTCCCTACATTCATAATCCACCTCCCTCCAAGGAAGGAGGTACCTAATTATGACCACAGCTCCCACTAGACAGTACTTCTCCCAGAGCTACAATTTTATTTAGTTTCAAGGAGAATAAACATGGACAGCAATTTGCCTAGAAAAATCTGGCTTATGCTCCTAGTAGATCAATTAAGGGATGTTAATTACTTTTAGTATCACCTTTCACTCTCAAATGTGTTCCTGTTGGATGACAAATTATATGGTTACCTTAATTATTTCTTTATAGTTGGACACTCCACACATCCATGCTTATCTAATCTTTCCCTTGTCCTTAACTTCAAGGTTGTAGACACACTGGCATATTTTCACTCCTTCTTGAAACAGTGAAGGTAGTTCTTCCTAGAGTTAAGGAAATTTTTCCATTGGGTGTCTTATAGACAGCATATATACGAGTTTTATTTTTTTATCCATTCAGCCAGTCTATGTCTTTTGGTTGGAGCATTTAATCCAGTCACATTTAAGGTAATTATCGATATGTATGTTCTTACTGCCATTTTCTTAATTGTTGCAGTTTTGTTTTTGCAGGTATTTTTTCTTCCCTTCCTCTTTTGTTCTCTTGTGATTTGATGACTATCTTTAGTGTTGTGTTTGGACTGCTTTTTCTTTTTTGTATGTGTATCTGTTGTAGTTTTTTGTTTTGCAGTTCCCATGAGGTTTTGATATAGCAGTCTATATATATATATATATAAGGTTATTTTAAGTTGCTGGTCTCTTAGTTTCTAACACATTTCCCATTTCCTGCAGTTGTACTCTCCTCTTCTCACTGCTGCTGGTTTTGATATCATATTTTTGTGTGGATGATTTCCTACTTTTACTGTGTGTTTGCCTTTACTGGTGAGCTGTTCCATTTATGATTTTCTTGTTTCTAGTTGTGGCCTCTTTTTTTCCTCCCTAGAGAAGTTCCTTTGGCATTTATTGTAAAGCTGGTTTGGTGGTGCTGAATTCTCTTAGCTTTTGCTTATCTGTAAGGATTTGACTTCTCCGTCAAATCTGAATGAGAGTCTTGTGTTATGTCACTTAAATATGGAATCTAAAAAAATTGGAACTCATATAAACAAAGAACAGAATGGTGGTTACCAGGGGCTAGGGGGTGGGTAGGGAGAAATGGGGAGATGTTGGTCAAAGAGTACAAACTTTCAATCATAAGATGAATAATTTCTGGGGATCTAATATACAGCATGGTGACTATTGTATACTTGAAACTTGCTTGGAGAGTAGATCTTAAATGTTCTCACCACAGACACACAAAAAAGTAATTATGTGAGGTGATGGATATGTTAACTGACCTTACCGTGGTAATCATTTCACAATATATACATTATCAAATTATCTTACTGTACATCTTAAAATTATACAATGTTACTTGTTAATTACCTATCAATAAAGTTTGGGACAAAAAAGAGCCAGTGACTACTTAGTGTTTCTAATTATATCCATTTTTGAATGGAAGATTTATTATGACTATCATTTCCTGTTGCTGTATTTGTATTTATTAGGTGTGCATACATATGTTGGGGAGGGGGGAATTAGATAACATGTATTTATTTTGAAAGTCACTAGTCCACAAGAAGCTTTATCTGAAATTGATGGGGAATACAGTACTTTGCTCCCAATTCCCAAATCTTATTCAGAGGTATTATCTGGCTATATTACGGAGTTGTCTCCCCTGGAGAGTGAGTGCTTGTGTCTACATGTGGAAGGAATGAGCATGGAGATTTGAGTGGCCAAAGAGGACCATGGCAGACTAGTATTTGTATGCACCAAATCAATTTACAATTTTTTTAAGGTAATAGAGTTATAGCTGGCAGCATGTACCTTGCAGAAAGGTATAGCCATATGGCTAATTTCTTATCCACAGAATGTTAGCAGACATGTTATCTACTGTTTTTTGGATCTAGGTTTAAACATCAGGCACATGTGCCGTTAGGCTCTTTTCCCTCCCTGCCCTTTGGAATACAGAGCCTGGCAGGGATATGGCCATAAATGTGACCACTTGAAAAAATAATGCCTCCAGCATATCAAAATGTTGGAGCAAAATAGAAGAAACTGGTGACTTTAAATGATTTCCAGGAGTAGAGTTACTACACCTTTGAATACTGAAAGGACTAAATATGAAAGAGAAATCAACTTCTGTTCTTCTTTAAATTACTGAATTATGGAGTGTCTTATTATATAACAGATACATGTCTCAAATATTTATTTTTTTCTTTTTTTTTACTATGGTTAATATGAATTGTAGCCTAGGGATAGGTGGACTGTATAGTAAGTGGCAGTTTCACTATGTATGGACAAACTTTTTGGATTTTTGTGGTTGAGTCATAACAGTATTTTCTCAAGTAAATATCAATATGAAGGTTTCCCTACACATGTATAAATATTAATAAACATTTTCCACATAGACATTGCATTAGTAACTGCCTATAATTATTACTGTAAAAATTTCTTAATATTACTGTGTATACACAGAATTAAGATAAATTACTACTGTATGAGAAATCCTAAAGTCAAATATTTACTTTTTTGGGCAAAATGAAAACGTTTGATTATTATCTTTACCCCTACTGAAATACTGATATTACTCACTTAAATGGAAAGGCAATTGACTCTAAGTAACACTAATGTTTTATCAAAAGTGTATAATTTATTTTTGTGCATAAATATAACTTTTAAATAAAAATGGTGATAACATGCACATGAACTTATTGTTAAACTCTTCACATTGTATTAGATCTAGAAAGGTACTGAGGTAGTAGATAGGTCCCCGGCTGAGCATCTGGAACTGGTTTCTCTGGGCTGAGCATCTGCAGCTGGTCTCCTGCTGACACTTCGGGATGGGATATCAGCAGAGCATTGCACCCTGACTGGGTGTATTCTTGTGGATTTCTTGGCCCAACACATGTGTTGAGAAGGCCCTCAGTCAAGGGGAAGGATAAAAGGAGGGAGAAGACACCAGCTGGAATCCATACTGGCTGAAAGATGTGTGCCACATCAGGACCAAATATGGAGATGACTGGCCAGAAAAAAACCCAGAAAAGTGCTCCTATATAAACAACCTAAGCTGCCCCTATTGCACACAACTCGCTCCGCACTTGCCTGTGTGCTCCTCAACACATATTTGTTTTTTTCCACAGGTACTTTGCTTTTTCTACACATTTTGTTTTTTCCACGCCTATTTTGCTTCTTCTACACATATTTTCTTCTAATAAATGCTTTTACCTTTTTCACAACCTTAGTCTCTTTGCTTAATTCTTTCTTCAAAGAAGACAAGAACCAAGATCGTTCTTCCAGCTTTACACTGCTTGAATCAATACAACAGGCCACCCAGCTGTGAGGAAGGGCATAGGAAGCTCAGTTTGCTTCCTAGTGCTGCTTTTGGTTGTTGTGTGGTGTTGGTCAAATTAACTGACTTCTCTGGAATATCTTTAAAATGAGAATAATAATGGACTATTCATGGAGTTGTGATGAGAATTAAAAGATAAAAGGGATGATAAAGAAAAGATAAATTCTACATAATATAAAATAATTACTACACAGATGTAAGTTAATCAGGTAGAAGAAAATATTTGTATAACTATTTACATAAGTATAGGTAACAAGTGCCGTAAATCTTTAATCAATTCATAAATTGCAAGCTTGGGTTAATGTATTCTACTCACTCTATTCCATTTCACTTTGTACATACCCATTTGGAAGAAACATTCAGACTGATGTAGAGTTATGTCCATTTTCTTTTTAATCACTTTTAAGACTCATTCTTTAATTAGCAGGTAATACATGAACACTATGAAGAAGTTATTTACTAATCATATTCTGTGGAAATTAGTAGTTTCAAGAAGTTTGCTAAGATTGCTCTTTAAGGGTTCAGGATATAGAACTATGTATTGTTTAAGAGCACAAGATTTAAAACCAGAGAGTCCTGAATTTGTAATGTCACCTTTGCCAGTTTTTGATTGTGTAAATTAGGACAAATTCCTTAATCTCCCTAAGGCTCAGTTTTTTAAATGTTGATTGAAATATTAAATTAAGGCAATGATATCTATAAACCAAGTTTAGCACCAGACTCAGTAGAATGCATGGATCTTTGTAAATTCTCAATAATAGCTACTTCCATGTTCAGAAGCATTAATAATAAAATGAATGCAATCTAAGTTAGATATACAGTACTTACTATTTTTCTTTTAAAAAAATACTATAACTTTTATAAGGATGTAACAGTTTTTATTTCATTTCTTTCTAGCATTATGCTTTTATTTTTTTCCCATGCAGTTGTTCTAAGAAGTACTCTGGAAATAAATGAGTAACATCTTTGTTACAAACAAAGTTGTTTTACTATTAGAAGGAATATGCCAAATTGCAAAGATTAAATTTTCCTATTCCACTTTAATTATATTAAATGATTTTAGTTCATGATAATAATTTGAGTTATTTTCACCAGCTTTCTTTCAATTTAAACCATGTCATATTATTAAATATCTGTACATACAGTGCTTTTATCTTAAAGATGGAAAATACCAGTACAGTTTTACTCCTCATTGTTTTTTTTTACCTTTTTCTTCATGAGAAATGCACATAATTATTTTTCAAAAGAAGCACACAAAGAAAATATTTTTTATTTGTTTAAAGTTATTACCCTTTAAGTACCTTTACTAAGTTTTCTTGAGCAGAGCAGAATGAATTAATTTGCGAAATGTAAATTTTGAAAGACAGATTTGACATGTTTGCCTTGAGCTTGGAAATTGTAAATAATCACCAGATTGAATACTTTGTGTTGAGGATCTCAACCATTTAATCTGAATATAAAACTATGTGAATAAATAAATATACCTAAATTCTGCATTTATTTTGTAGTTCCACTTGAAACTCTCCACTGTGGAGTTTGCCTGGCATATATTATACCAGATGATCTTTCTGTTATTTATAGTCCTTGAACTGAAACTCTATCAGAAGTTTTCATTCTCTGTTCCATCCATGGCCCTACTAAGCTTCTCAGGAGCTTTGTTAAAGGATGGAATTACTCACATGAGAGAACCTTGCTTCTCCACATGTGCTGCAACCACAGGACCTGTGTTTTACATGTTTGACATGTTTAGTTTCTACGTAAGAGTTTACTTGAAGAAAGAGTTGGGGCAACAGGTAAATAAAAAAATATTAATACCTTCAAAATTACTGCTGTAGTTTATCTATTTTATATGTAGTAGTTTGTATCTGCTAATCCCAAACTCCTAAATTATCCCTCCCCCACCTCATATCTATATGTAACTGAACCACTTTGCTGTACACCAGAAACTAACACAACATTGTAAATCAACTATACTTCAATAAAAAACAAAAACTAAAAAAAAAAAATTTACTGCAGTCACACATTTTGTTGATCTAATAATTATTCAATAGTTTTATTTTTAGCTTCTAAACAAATTATAAATTCTGTTAATGAAGGGACCACATCATATATATGATGTATGTATATGAGTGCATGTGTGTTTTAGAAGGAGTTGTTTCAAATTTTGTCTTCATCCAGAGATTCTGCTTATCACAGAGTAGAGTTGTAAAAAGCTCAATTGAATTGAACTTTCTAAAGTCCTTAGGAGACTAGATATAGCTTGGAATTTTGACACATGCAAAACCTAGGAATGCTCTCTTAGAACCTATTTTAAGAAGTTATTGTGCTTTCGCGGTTGACAAAACTATAGCAGAGTCAGGTGTTGAGGAATGTATCTGAATTTTCTCAAGCTCAGAAACATCCTACAGTTTCCACATTCAGTTATGGATTATTTGAAGCTATTGTGGAGACCGTCTCTCTCCTTTCTCTACTGCACCTTGCATATTGAGCTGCTATAATAACTCAAGTAGCCACTTTTCTGAATCTAGTGTAATCAGACTTCTCATAAAATTCTAGAATAAATCCTAGAGCTAGGCATTACCTTGACTCTTAAGAATTTCATGTCGACCAAAGCAGCTAGTATCATAAATCCCCTAGACTTTCTCAGTGACTCTCTGAAAACTGAATAGATTTCAATTCCAGTCTTGGTCAACACCAAATGAAGAGCAATACAGTGGCTCTGGAACTTACTTGCTCTGTAAACTTCAGCATGTTACCTAACTGATCTTGCTTCAGTTTCTTCATCATAAAGTAGAAATAATAATGATAAGTATCTCAGAGTTGTTATCAAAAACAGAGAAGTTACTATTTGTAAAGCACATAAAGAAATAGTTGGGGAAAGACCTTCAAGATGATGGAGGAGTAAGACGTGGAGATCAACTTCCTCCCCACAAATACATCAGAAATACATCTACATGTGGAACAACTCCTACAGAACACCTACTGAATGCTGGCAGAAGACCTCAGACTTCCCCAAAGGCAAGAGACTCCCCATGTACCTGGGTAGGGCAAAAGAAAAAAGAAAAAACAGAGACAAAAGAATAGGGATGGGACCTGCACCTCTGGGAGAGAGCTGTGAAGGAGGAAAAGTTTCCACACGCTAGGAAGCCCCTTCACTGGCAGAGATGGGGGGTGGCGGGGGGGAAGCTTCGGATCCATGCAGGAGAGCACAGCAACAGGGGTGCAGAGGGCAAAGCAAAGAGATTCCAGCACAGAGGATGGGTGCTGACCAGCACTCACCAGCCCGAGAGGCTTGTCTGCTCACCCGCCTGGGGCGGGTGGGGGCTGGGAGCTGAAGCTCGGGCTTCGGATATCAGATCCCAGGGAGAGGACTGGGGCTGGCTGTGTGAACACAGCCTGAAGGGGGCTAGTGCACGACAGCTAGCCAGGAGGGAGTAAGGGAAAAAGTCTAGAACTGCCTAAGAGACAAAGGACGATTATTTCGGGCTGCTCGAGGAGAGCGGATTCAGAGCACCGCCGAAACGAGCTCCAGAGATGGGCGCGAGGCACAGCTATCAGCACAGACCCCAGAGACGGGCGTGAGATGCTAAGGCTGCTGCTGCCGCCACCAAGAAGCCTGTGTGTGAGCACAGGTCACTGTCCACACCTCCCCTCCTGGGAGCCAGTGCAGCCCGCCACTGCCAGGGTCCCGAAATCCAGGGACAACTTCCCTGGGAGAACACACTGCGCGCCTAAGGCTGGTGCAATGTCACGCTGGCCTCTGCCACCGCAGGCTCGCCCCGCCTTGCGTACCCTCCCTCCCCCCCGGCCTGATTGAGCCAGAGCTACCTAATCAGCTGCTCCTTTAACCTCGTCCTGTCGGAGCAAAGAACAGATGCCCTCAGGTGACCTACATGCAGAGGAGGGTACAAATCCAAAGCTGAATCCCAGGAGCTGTGCAAACAAAGAAGAAAAAGGGAAATCTCTCCCAGAAGCCTCAGGAGCAGCGGATTAAATCTCCACAATCAAGCTGATGCACCCTGCATCTCTGGAATACCTGAATAGACAACAAATCATCCCAAAATTTAGGTGGTGGACTTTGGGAGCAATTGCAGACTTGGGGTTTGCTTCCTGCATCTAATTTGTTTCTCATATGTTCATCTTACTTTCATATTTAGAGTTTATTATCATTGGTAGATTTTTTTATTGATTTAGTTGCTCTCTTCCTTTTTCTTTTTAATATATAGATATATATATATTCTTTTCCTTGTTCTCTTTTTGTGAGTGTGTATGTCTATGTTTTTTTGTGTGATTTTTTCTGTATAGGTTTGCTTTTAACATTTATCTTGGGTTCTGTCTGTCCTGTTTTATTTTAGTATAGTTTTTAGCGCTTGTTATCATTGGTGGATTTGTTTTTTGGTTGGTTGCTCTCTTCTTTCTTTTTTTAAAAATTACTTTTAAATTTTTAAGTATTTAAAAAAATTTTTTAATTTTTAATTTTAATAACTTTTTAATTTTTTTCTTCTTTATTTCTTTTTCTCCTTTTTCTTCTGAGCAGTGTGTCTGACAGGGTCTTGGTGCTCCAGCTGTGTGTCAGGTTTGTGTCTCTGAGGTGAGAGAGCCAAGTTCAGGGCATTGGTCCACCAAAGACTTCCCAGCTCCATGTAATATCAAATGGTGAAAGCTCTCCCTGAGATCACCATCTCAATGCTAAGACCCAACTCCACTCAATGACCAGCAAGCTACAGTGCTGGACACTCCATGCCAAAAATTAGCAAGACAGGAACACAACTCCACTCATTAGCACAGAGGCTGCCTAAAATCATAATAAGTTCACAGACACCACAAATCACAATACCAGAAGTGGTCCTGCCCAGAAGGAAGACAAGATCCAGCCTCATCCACCAGAACACAGGTACCACACCCCTCCACCAAGAATCCTACACAACCCACTGAAACAACCTTAACCACTGGGGCAGACACCAAAAACAATGGGAACTACAAACCTGCAGGCTGCAAAAAAGAGATCCCAAACACAGTAAGTTAAGCAAAATGAGAAGACAGAGAATCACATAGTAGATGAAGGAGCAAGGTAAAAACACACTAGACCAAACAAATGAAGAGGAAATAGGCAGTCTACCTGAAAAAGAATTCAGAATAATGAGAGTAAAGATGATCCAAAATCTTGGAAATAGAATGGAGAAAAAACAAGAAACACATTTAACAAGCACCTAGAAGAACTAAAGAGCAAAGAAACAGAGATGAACAACACAATAAATGAAATTAAAAATTCTTTAGAAGGAATCAATAGCAGAATAACTGAGGCAGAAAAACGGATAAGTGACCTTCAAGATAAAATAGTGGAAATAACTACCACAGAGCAGAATAAAGAAAAAACAATGAAAAGAACCCAAGACAGTGTCAGCAACCTCTGGGACAACATTAAACACACCAACATTTAAATTATAAATGAGAGTAAAGATGATCCAAAATCTTGGAAATAGAATGGAGAAAAAACAAGAAACACATTTAACAAGCACCTAGAAGAACTAAAGAGCAAAGAAACAGAGATGAACAACACAATAAATGAAATTAAAAATTCTTTAGAAGGAATCAATAGCAGAATAACTGAGGCAGAAAAACGGATAAGTGACCTTCAAGATAAAATAGTGGAAATAACTACCACAGAGCAGAATAAAGAAAAAACAATGAAAAGAACCCAAGACAGTGTCAGCAACCTCTGGGACAACATTAAACACACCAACATTTAAATTATATGGGTGCCAGAAGAAGAAGAGAAAAAGAAAGGGACTGAGAAAATATTTGAAGAGATTATAGTTGAAAACTTCCCTAATATGGGAAAAGAAATAGTCATTGAAGTCCAGGAAGTGCAGAGAGTCCCATTCAGGATAAATCCAATGAGAAACATGCCAGGACACATACTAATCAAACTGTCAAAAATTAAATACAAAGAAAAAAATATTCAAAGCAGCAAGGGAAAAGCAAGTAAAATACAAGGGAATACCCATAAAGTTAACAGCTGATCTTTCAACAGTTCTCTAGGCAGGAAACACAAGAGAAGGAAAAGACCTACAATAACCAACCCAAAACATTTAAGAAAATGGTGATAGGAACAGACATATCAATAACTACCTAAAATGTAAATGGATTAAATGCTCCAACCGAAAGACAGAGACTGGCTGAATGAATACAAAAACAAGACCCGTATATATGCTGTCTACAAGAGACCCATTCAGACCTACTGACACATACAGAGTGAAAGTGAAGGGATGGAAAACGGTATTTCATGCAAATGGAAATCAAAAGAAAGCTGGAGTAGCAATTCTCATATCAGACACAATAGACTTTAAAATAAGGACTATTACAAGAGATAAAGAAGGACACTACATAATGATGAAGGGATCGATCCAAGAAGAAGGTATAACATTGTAAATATTTATGAACCCAACATAGGAGCACCTCAATAAATAAGGCAAATGCTAACAACCATTAAAGGGGAAATTGACAGTAACACAATCATAGTAGGGAACTTTAACACTCCACTTTCACCAACAGACCAATGAAGAGCAGCCCCCACTTTAAATGATACATTAAACAAGATGGACTTAATAGATATTTATAGGACATTCCATCCAAAAACAACAGAATACACTTTCTTCTCAAGTGCTCATGGAACATGCTCCAGGATAGATCATATCTTGGGTCACAAATCAAGCCTTGGTAAATTTAAGAAAATTGAAAACGTATCAAGTATCTTTTCCAACCACAGTGCTATGAGAGTAGATATCAGTTACAGGAAAAAATCTGTTAAAAAATACAAACACATGGAGGCTAAACAATACACTACTTAATAACCAAGAGATCACTGAAGAAATCAAAGAGGAAATCAAAAAATACCTAGAAACAAATGACAATGAAAACATGGTGATCCCGGGCTTCCCTGGTGGTGCAGTGGTTGAGAGTCTGCCTGCCGATGCAGGGGACACGGGTTCGTGCCCTGGTCCGGGAAAATCCCACATGCCGGGGAGCAGCTGGGCCCGTGAGCCATGGTCGCTGAGCCTGCGCGTCCAGAGGCTGTGCTCTGCAACGGGAGAGGACACAGCAGTGAGAGGCCCGCGTACTGCAAAAAAAAAAAACACACAGTGATCCCAGACTTATGGGATGCAACAAAAGCAGTTTTAAGAGGGAAGTGTATAGCAATACAACCCTACCTCAAGAAAAAAGAAACATCTCAAATAAACAACCTAAACTTACACCTAAAGCAAGTCGAGAAAGAAGAACAAGAAACCCCAAGGTTAGCAGAAGGAAAGAACTCATAAAGATCAGATCAGAAATAAATGAAAAAGAAATGCAGAAAAAAAGAGCAAAGATCAATAAAACTAAAAGCTTGTTCTTTCAGAAGATAAACAAAATTGAGAGATTACTACAAGCAACTCTATGTCAATAAAATGGACAACCTGGAAGGAATGGAGAAATTCTTAAAAAGCACAACCTTCCAAGACTGAACCAGGGAGAAATAGAAAATATAAACAGACTAGTCATAAGTAATGAAATTGAAACTGTGATTAAAAATTTTCCAACAAACAAAAGTCCAGGACCAGATGGCTTTACAGGCGAATTCCATCAAACATTTAGAGAGGAAGTAACACCTATCCTTCTCAAACTCTACCAAAATATAGCAGAGGGAGGAACACTCCCAAACTCCTTCTACAAAGCCATCATCACCTTGATGTGAAAACCAGAAAATGATGTCACAAAGAAAGAAAACTACAGGCCAATATCACTAATGAACATAGATGCAAAAATCCTCAACAAAATACAAGCAAAAAGAATCCAACAGCACATTAAAGGGATCATACACCATGATCAAGTGGGGTTTATCCCAAGAATGCAAGGATTCTTCAATATATGCAAATCAATCAATGTGATACACCATATTAACAAACTGTAGGAAAAACCATAGGATCATCTCAATAAATGCAGAAAAAGCTTTTGACAAATTTCAACACCCATTTATGATAAAAATCCTCCAGAAAGTAGGCACAGAGGGAACCTACCTCAACATAATAAAGGCCATATATGGCAAATCCACAGCCAACATTGTTCTCAATGGTGAAAAATTGAAACCATTTCCACTAAGGTCAGGAACAAGACAATGTTGTCCACTCTCACCAATCTTATTCAACATAGTTGTGGAAGTTTTAGACACAGCAATCAGAGAAGAAAAAGAAATGAAAGGAATCCAAATCAGAAAAGAAGAGGTAAAACTGTCACTGTTGCAGATGTCATGATACTATACATAGAAAATCCTAAAGGTGCTACCAGAAAACTACTAGAGCTAATCAATGAAACTGGTAAAGTAGCAGGATACAAAATTAATGCACAGAAATCTCTTGCATTCTTATATACTAATGAGGAAAAATCTGAAAGAGAAATTAAGGAAACACTTCCATTTACCATTGCAACAAAAAGAATAAAATACCTAGGTATAAACCTACCTAAGGAGACAAAAGACCTGTATGCAGAAAAGTATAAGATACTAATGAAAGAAATTAAACATGATACAGATGGTGAGATATCCCATGTTCTTGGATTGGAAGAATCAACATTGTGAAAATGACTATACTACACAATGCAATCTACAGATTCAGTACAATCCCTATCATACCACCAATGACATTTTTCACAGAACTAGTACAAAAAGTTTCACAATTTGTATGGAAACACAAAAGACCCCAAAGAGCCAAAGCAATCTTGTGAAAGAAAAACAGAGCTGTAGGAATTAGGCTCCAAGACTTCAGATTATACTGCAAAGCTCCAAAAATCAAGACAGTATGGTACTGGCACAAAAACAGAAATATAGATCAATGGAACAGTATAGAAAGCCCAGAGGTAAACCCATGAACATATGGTCACCTTATCTTTGATAAAGGAGGCAAGAATATACAGTGGAGAAAAGACAGCCTCTTCAATAAGTGGTGCTGGGAAAACTGGACAGCTACAAGAACGAAATTAGTATACTCCCTAACACCATACACAAAAATAAACTCAAAATGGATTAAAGACCTAAATGTAAGGTCAGACAGTGTAAAACTCTTAGAGGAAAACATAGGCAGAACACTCTATGACATAAATCACAAGAAGATCCTTTTTGACCCACCTCCTAGAGAAATGGAAATAAAAACAAAAATAAACAAATGGGACCTAATGAAACTTAAAAGCTTTTGCACAGTAAAGGAAAACATAAACAAGATGAAAAGACAACCTTCAGAATGGGAGAAAATATTTGCAAATGAAGCAAGAGACAAAGGATTAACCTCCAAAATTTACAAGCAGCTCATGAAGCTCAATATCAAAAAGACAAACAACCCAATCCAAAAATGGGCAGAAGACCTAAATAGACATTTCTCCAAAGAAGATATCCAGATTGCCAACAAACATATGAAAGAATGCTCAACATCTGTAATCACTAGAGAAATGGAAATCAAAACTACAGTGAGGTATCACTTCACACCAGTCAGAATGGCCATCGTCAAACAATCTACAAACAATAAATGCTGGAGACGGTGTGGAGAAAAGAGAACCCTCTTGCAACGTTGGTGGGAATGTAAATTGATACAGCCACTATGGAGAACAGTATGGAGGTTCCTTAAAAAGCTAAAAAATAGAACTACCATACGATTCAGCATTCCCACTACTGGGCATATATCCTGAGAAACCATAATTCAAAAAGAGTACCACAGTGTTCATCGCAGCTCTATTTACAATAGCCAGGACTGGACTTGAGGACATGGGGAGGGGGAAGAGTAAGCTGGGACGAAGTGAGAGAGTGTCGTGGACATATATACACTACCAAATGTAAAATAGATAGTTAGTGGGAAGCAGCTGCGTAGCACAGGGAGATCTGCTCGGTGCTTTGTGACCACTTAGAGGTGTGGGATAAGGAGGGTGGGAGTGAGATGCAAGAGGGAGGGAATATGGGGGTATATGTATACATATAGCTGATTCACTTTGTTATACGGCAGAAACTAATGCACCATTGTAAAGCAATGATACTCCAATAAAGATGTTAAAAAAAAAAGTTGGCACATAAAGCAAAGCAACTTTGAGTGCACTGACTTCATCTAACACCCATAAAATCAAACCTCAGATTTCCTTACCTCTTTTAGAAGGTGAAAACCTGAGTGAATTCCATATGCTTTAGAGTAAAATCTTTCTACCAGTTGTACATTCTGAAATAACTTTACAAATCCTAGCTTACCTACCCACGTAGATATTCATAACCAAATGAGATATAATTCCTTATGGTTTATAATCTAGTGTAATTATAAATTAATTTCACTATTCCTATATAGTAATTATTATACCAATTATCAATTTTATTTTATGTGAAGTACGAAGAGGTTGGCATGTTGAGCTTACTATAAGGCTTAAAAAATAATAATTCTAAGTTCATTGGAAGGAAGGCCAAGTTTAATTTTTCTCCCACGTGATAGTGTATTAACAGGCTATTGTTCTGGAGACTGATTCTCAGTTTAGCTGAGCCAGAATGGTTTGAATTGATGCCATTTATTTCAGCCTGTCAAGAATCTTGGATAAAAATCAACTGTGACTTTAATTTCAGATCACAAGTCAAGCATTTGTTCATCAGACATTATATAATCCAGGTATTTAAATTAATTTTGTGATTCTCTTTTCAAAGATCCCTCCCCCAAAATGATTCCCATTTTTCTTTAGCCTAAACTTATTTATTTTATGCATTCCAGCTATTAAAATTAACAAGAAGGGTTTTTTTTACATATCTGCACATCTAGACCCCACCATTCTGGAATGTCCTCTGGACATCATTAAAACCATATGCTTTCAAATGTCATCTTGCATACACTGAAATGATTATAAAATGAGAAAAAATTTTTTTCCAGGCTGTTTCTGCTCAGACAAGAATGCCAGTTTCCACTGGTTTGGAGGACATTTTTATTTCTAATAGCATGAAGTTGGTTCATGACTCAAAATACAGATATTTTTCATGTCAAACACAGTACATCATTGCCTCAGAAAATGTTTTTTTAAATAGCAGATTTTATTAGAATTTATGTGTTGTGTGTAAATAATATTGTTTGGAGCTTGAGTTTTATTTTCATTTATAGAAATTATAATTTTATCTTGATTTATACATCCAGCAATTTAACCAAGAAAAATGGTGCACTGTAACTCCTAGGAATGAAGATTTGTTATTTTCCATCTCCATTAAATTATTAGAAATTTATATAGCTTGAAAATGGCAATATGTCTAAAAGGAATGTGGTACAACTACTTTCTACCTATGTGATCAATATTATCATATTCAATGGAATATTTCTTACTGTTTAAATGTTTAGAGATGCTCGCTGTTGGTCAAGCTAGGGAAGCAACTAGTTTGATTTCTTTTCTGTGTGTTATGCACATACTGTTAGCTGATGATTGGTTTTCATACATCCCAAATGTAGCTATGGATCATTAAAGTAGTATTTGTATAAGAAATACAATTTTGTAAAACATTTGGAAATGATTAGTGGGCATAGCTACTAGTCATTCTATTTATAGCAGATCCTAGGTAAATTAATCTAAAAGTTAAGACTGTATTCCTACCCATTTGGGGAAAAATGAAACTGATTTTCCTTCTTAGGGATAAGAATATAAGATCTAAGTCTAAACTACTGATAGTTTACAAACAATCCAATTTTACTGGAGCAAAAAGATTTTTAAAATATGTGATATAACAAAAATGATAAAAGTCACAATTTGTTTCATTACCCAGAAATTATCAGTTATCATTTTGTAATTGGTTAGTTGTAGACCTAGCTACCATTTGTGTAAGAATATTTATATGAAAATCCACGTGAAAATGTCTTTTTAGAGGTCATTTTTGATTCTTCTTTGGCTGCTATGTCTTGAAGAGAAATGCAAATAAAAGCCCAATTGCTCATACACTTGAGATTATGCATAGTTCAGGTAAGATTGGGGAACGTTAGATAGAAATTATTCTGCTTAACACCAACATGATCATTTTTATGAAACTGTGCAGGTTACCTAATTAGATTCCCTCCTACAATTATTTTCGTAATCTATGGGGAAAAAATTGCATGTGCGTGGTTGGTAAGTATTTAGAAAATGACATGGGTAAACTGACCTTGTTTTACTTCTACTAAATATTTCATAAGTTGTATAGACTTCTACTAAAATATTTCATAAATTTTATACAGTTAGTATAAATCTCATTTCCCCTACTACTTTCTTTGCCAGTTTCTGTTTATATGACCTAACATGTAAATTGTGAGCATATACAATTTTATAAGCAGCTATTGTTTAAGAAAGCCTACATTCGAAAGTAATAATCAATCCATCTTCTTCAACAACTGGAAGGTAGACCAAAAAAATCATATTTATCAAATATGGGGTGATTAAATAAAAAGCTGAGATCATCAATAATAACTACAACAGATTTACACTAAAAAATCACAAGGCATGCTGAAAATTAAGATGAGATTTAATAGGAATGATTATATATTTTTATTCTTAGGTTTAAACAGAGTACAACTGAACCAGAATAATATAAATTTATTTTTAAAAGACAGGTTTTCACTTGACTACAAGGTAACAGAGAAAAAAAAATCAATAGTGTAATGTGCTTTAAAGAAAAAGAGTTATTGCCATATTTAGTGGAGGCTTCCCAAGGACAGTTTTTTCCTGTATTGCTTTCCAATAAATCCATAGTGTTACATAAATGAAAATATGCTTCAAACAATCCCATTGTCAGATTGTCAACAGAAAATATTTTAATGCTTGATCATCACACTGACAAAATGGACTGAGTATGACACAGCAGAGTTGCAAAGAAGCTAGAAACCTTTATACGTGAAAAACAGCTGAAGACAAAGAACTCTTAAAACACAACAATAAGAAAACAAACAACCAGATTAACAAAATGGGCCAAAGACCAATCGGACACCTCACCAAAGAAGATGTACGGATGGCAAATAAGCATATGTAAAGATGTTCCGCATCATATATCATTAAAGAAATGCAAATTAAAACAAAAATAAGTTATCACTACACACCTATTTGAATAGCCAAAATCCAGAACACTGAACACATCAATTACTGGAGAACAACAGGAACTCTCATTCATTGGTGTTAGGAATGCAAAATGATATAGTCATTTTGGAAGTTTTGATGGTTTCTTACAAAACTAAACATACTCTTACCACATGATCTAACAATTGTGCTTCTTGGTATTTACCCAAAGGAGGTGAAAACTAGGTTCACACCAAAGTTGCACATAGATGTTTACAGCAGCTTTAGTTATAATTGCCAAAACTTGGAAGCAACCACAATGTTCTTCAGCAGATGAATGCATAAATAAACTGGTACATCCAGGCAATGGAATATTATTCAGCACTAAGACCAAATAAGCTATCAAATCATGAAAAGACATAGAGAAAACAAATGAATATTACTAAGTCAAAGAAGCCAATCTGAAAAGACTAAGTACTATCTGATTCCAAGTATATGATATTTTGAAAAAGGCAAAACTATTGAGATGATAAAAGGATCAGTGGTTGCCAGACGTGGGAAGCAGAGAAAATAGGTGGATACAAAATAATTAGGGGGCCATGAAATCAACATGTATGAGCTTTAATTGTGAATTTATGTTGTTGGAAATCTGTCCCAACCTACAGAATGAACAATAACAAAGTGAATCCTCAAGTCAATAATGATGTGTCAATGTAGGTCCATCAATTGTAACAAATGTACCACTCTGGTGAGGGATGTTAATAGTGGGGGAGACTGCATGTGCAGGAAGTGGGTGTATGGAAAATCTCTCTGTACATTCTGCTCAATATTGCTGCAAACCTAAAACTGCTCTAAAAATAAAGTCTATTAAAAAATACTGCTGAAGAAACTGGCTACCTTTTACTTGGAATGGGAATAACGAGGAGAATAACTAGGAGGAGAATGATGACTGTTTTCAGATACTTTTAAAGACTGTCACATTGAAGGTTTTCTGATGCTGGTCAGACTTTCTGATGCTCATAAGGTTACATTAAAACAGAGGTAGAATATTTCAGAAATGCTGATTTCCTAATAAGGAGCATTTAAGAACCGACTTAATGGCTTTAAGACTGACCAACGTCCTTTGGAGGCATGAAATACCTGGATGACCAATCCTCAGAAATTTCTAAGAGGGGATTACTGACTTAACTGTGAGCAAGGAATACAAACAATTCTTATCCATTTTAACTAATATTTTAGGACATAGCTGTAATTCATAAATTACTTAAAAGAAAACCTAATTACTCTTTTTCATACCATTTTCTCTACTTTCAACATTTCAGTGTGAAATTATTGGCGTTATTAACAAGATATCAGTAATGTTGGTCAAGAGGAAAAGCAAAATGCATTTGGAAAAGAAAATGCACAAAGAAGTTGTACAGACTTTATGATGAAGTCAAATATCTCCTCAAGAGGAAAATTATCTGCTTTTTCCTATCTATTTCCTGGCACTGCCAGATATTTACAGCAGAAGCTCCTTTGGCAAATTGATCTTTTGTGGGAGTTTTGAGTGTACTTATTTTGATATTTACTACAACATTGCTTCATTTTACACGCCTGAATTATATAATTCCTAGAGGTAAAAATAGTACATTAGACTTTCACATTCATTTTGCTTAAGACCCAATATCAGAAGTGAGTGATTATCTCCTGGACAACTAAAAACAACATTTTTTTGTATGTTTAGTTAAAATCTTTTAAACATGGGTCAAATAAACATGCAATTTTTTATGGGTTTGGCAACATTAATCTAATGGCTTATGCTTTAAAATCTAGAGATTGTATTATTTGTAGAGCTGTTTATATGTATGCATATGCTTCTCTTTAAATATAATTGCAGACAATTTGGAAGAAATAATTTGTTAAATTTTTATTGAAAACTTGTTAGAATATTCAAGTGACAGACTTTGAACTAGATTCAAATCCTTCCTTCAATTTATTTATTTATTTTTTTGCTAATGGTTTTAATTAAACATACACTGTTCCTCATGTCATGTCATTATGTATTTTTTGGTAGTCTGTATAATATAAAAAGTACAGTTAAATTCTTTGCTTACATTATGGTTTGCAAGAACACTTCACAAACTAAAGGGTATTTTAGTAGAACATTTAAAGAAAAAAGGTCTAAATCTTTTCCAAATATTGCAAACACAAAGTGTTGTTTACATTTTATAAGTTTAAAAAAGATAATCGTAATGGATTTTGAGTGAGTAAATTACTAACAAGCAGCTAGCTGTAAATTATTGGCTACTTATTAATATACCTACCATAATTTTTTAAATGAATATTAACCACAATTTTCAAACTAATCATATAATGTAAAATACTTTATGGGGACAGAACTTAAGATTTAAACCTGCCCAAACGGAGATTTTATTTGAACCTTGAATGAACATATTTAAATAAATATATTTTGAAGAGTCTACAGTAAAAGTTGCAGGTAACCTCACCGAAGTAAGTATTGCAGTTTACTGGATTTTGTCATAAGCATCCTTTGGCACTGTGTAACAATGAATATGCCACCTCATTATAGAGACTTATGTTACCTTTTGTGGAAACAGAACTCTGAATGGTTCCCATTTTTTGGATTCCCCATGTGCCCTCTTTTCAGTGACGCTTACAAGGTAGTATTGGGCACACAAACTTTTCATAACTGTTTAGACATGTTTGACTTGTAAACAGTGTACTTAGCCCTACATATTTACAGACTATTGCTTCTTATCACACATCTTACTGATTGAATGTCATGATGCCACGGAATATACTTAATTCAGTGCCTGGATGCAATTTCTAAACACACAGCAATAATTCTTAGTAGTCATCTGAATTATTTTTTAGAATATTTTGGATAAACCTGCCACAGGAGGAATAAAACTACCAATATTCAATAGAAATGAAATTGTTCAAATTCTTTAGGGACACAATAGTGAGCTACAAGCATATTAGATGATCAAGTTTTAGATGCAATGGTATTTGTTCTGGCTATCATAGTCAATATGGGGAATAACTCCTCTAACAGTTATATGGATTTTTCTTAAGTCTCTGGAGTTTCAGAGAGATGTCAAAATAATTTCAAGGTGGTATAGTAACTAATATGATTTTAAGGTGGAAAAAAGTTGAATATAGAAAACACTGAGACTTCTAACTGCTCAACAGCATCAGTAAGTTAATTTCCAGAGCGTTGTTAAACATTTTTTCATGGAACTAGCCTACATACTCCTGAGGTTGAAATGTGGTTTTAGTCTCCAGTCTAAAGATATGATATGATCCTTTCCACTCAAGAATTATTAGAGAACAAAGAGATCGTGACTGTAATGTTTGCATTAAAAAAATAGAGCCACCATAACATCAATTCATAATGAAATCCAAGGGAGGTCTGAAACCATTAACACACTCTTAAGGAGACAGACTTTTCATCTTATGATAGTTCTGGGCAATAAAAACCTTAGAATTAGTCAACATTTAGTTAACTACCACAGAGCAAAAATCTAGCAGCAATTGAATAGAAATTTGCTAGACTAGAAGTTGGTAAGCACAGGCCCTATGATAGCATGCCCCAGGTTCACACATTTACTGAAAGCATTCTCCTGTATATCCACTGAATCCATGCCCAGCAAGTATCTGCTTCTGCTGATTACTGGCATACTGCTCATTATTCAATTGAAAAATTATGCGAATGCTTCCTAAAAAGTAGTGTACAAATATCATCTGGGATCTTATTAAAATGTGAGTTCTGGTTCAGTTGGTCTAGGACAGGGGACCAGGGGTGGGGCGGAGAAGGGAGCTGAGATTCTGCATTTCTAACAAACTACCAGATGATACCAATGCCGCCGGTCTATGGATCATATTCTGTGATAAGGATCTAGGTGATGTGGAGCAGAGCTGATACACGGTCTCATAATTGAGGAGTGAAAAATAGGACATGTGGTTTGGGTCTGCAGACTGTTCTGGATAGGTGGATGTCTTCATCATTTCAGGCTACTGCTATAACCAGGTGCCATAGACTAGGTAGCTTATAAGCAACAGAAATTTATTTCTCACCCTACTGGAGGCTAGAAATCTGAAATAAGGATGCCAGCATGGCTGGGCTCTGATGAGAACCCTTATCCAGAGTTTTACTTTACCCTCCCATGGCTCTTATGTATCATGGAAACAATCTGAGAGTTCTATCTGCAGCTAATATGTCCATTTCAATCATACACTCAGGAACTGTGGAACTTAACCACAGCGTGGACTGTGGGTCTGGTAGACTCAATGAATTGACTTAAACACAGACATGGCTCAAGAATCCATGTGTTATCTGACCACTGCATACCCATGTTCTAACAAGGAGGACACGATGGTGTTTTTATTCCCCTGGCATTAGTGTCAGTTCAGATCATGTGTCCAAGAGCCCTTAAAATATGTATATGCCTTTTACCCAGGGTCTAGTTACTCAAGTAAATGTCGAAAGCCCTTTGGGGAAAGGATTTGGAAAACATGTATTTCATATTCCTTCTGTAGCACTGCAGAGTCTTTCTCAAGTGGTCCTGATCTCCCTTTCAATCAACAGCCTCTAGATCTGAGAATTGGTTCAGGTCTGAAAAGTGTGTGAGAGAGAGTAATTTTTCAGTACTGTGGCTGATATTACTCTTCTGCTTTAGATATCTTAATCATTTTTTGTTATGTAAGTCAAACAATGACATGTTGGAAGATAAACAGAGGAAGAACTGTTAGGAGTAGGCAAATGAAATACAGGAGAGGAGAAAGTCACAAAGGGTGTGTTAATCGGTGGGTTATACATAAAGGTAACTGGAGTTTAATTTCACTAGAGATCTTCTGGGACATTGTGTGGAACGTGCTTAGAATTGTGCCAGCACTTGTCCCTAGTTGACTCAGCATTGCCCCAGAACGAGCCAAACACATTTTAGCCAAAGAGCATCCTTACACAGAGAGATGCAGGACAATTTCTGTGACTATGGGAATTGTCTGTAGGTACCACCAAGTAGGCCAAGATGACATAGGTGGGGCACTGGCAGAATCTGCTTCAGTGATTTAGTACTTTTTTTTTTTACTAGTTTATTTCTTTACTTACAAATTAATAATAATAGTCACTACATCATTAGGATGCTGAAAAAGAGGTTGAGATATTTCACGTGAAGTGTTTTACAAGGTGTCTTGGACACAGAATGTACTTAATAAATGCTAGCTGTTATCTTTTGTGTCTCTCCTCCACACATTTTCTACACAAAATTTTTGTGTAGGTTTTTCCTACACAAAACCTCCTGAATGTGCACTCTAAAATTCCACTGTATTCCTTTCCTCAACTCAGCCTTGAATTCTTGTCTAAATCTCCATACTCTTACTCATACTCTTACTTACTCATACTCATACTCTCATACTCATACTCAATACTCTTTCTCCATAAATATTTCTATGTCCACAACAGATTATGGTTTTTTCTTCAGACTTGAAGTATTACTACTGCCTTAGACTCCTTCTTTTCTATTTATTATGATCATTTGGAGCCATATCTCCAGTTGACCCTTGAACATTGCACAGGTTAGGAGCACTGACCTCTGCACAGTTGAAAAATCCACATATAACTTTTGACTCCCCCAAAACTTAATTACTAAAACCTACTGTTGACCAGAAGCCTTACCAATAGCATAAACAGTCCATTAACACATATTTGGTATGCTTTATGTATTACATACTATATTCTTACAATAAAATAAGCTACAGAAAAAAGAAATATCATTAAGAAAATCACAAGGAAGAGAAAATAAATTTATAGTACTGCAGTGTATTTATCGATATCATAAGTTTACATCCTCTGTTTACAAGATGCATCTGTTCATCAGTACCTACATCAATATTGTCTTAAATGATACAAAACACTGTATGTGCTTTACCTATTACTAACACCAGACATCAAAAATAAAAAGATAATATGAAAAAGTAATTCATTATCAACAGGTATAGTGATTTATTGATGATGAAGCAGCAGTATGAATGATTCATGGTAGCCTAGCTTATACACTAATAAATGAATCATTATAAAATTTTTATAGTATAAGGTATTACAGCCATATTCATAATACAGTTTTGGAAACATTGTTACATTTTTTAAAAAATCACTTGTTATGAAAGGCTGATAGGCAGTTTCTCCAGTTACAAGAAGAACAGGCATACTATACAGTGATGTAATTCTTTGAAGCAAAGTCATAAAACAGTAAAAAAAAACTCACACATTCTTAGTTTTATATTAAATACGATTCACATTATGCCTATGTAAGGAAAGGCTAGTCGCTTCAATACAAGTCTCGCACACAATGTTGTACATGTATATTTTTGTACATTTATTGAAAAAGACCCATGTATAAGTGGACCCAAGCAGTTCAAACCCATGTTGTTCAAGGGTCAACTGTATGTATCTTCTAGATTTTAAAGCTTTTGAGAGTTAAATTTTCATCTTGTTTGTGTATCTCTTATAGCACAAAGCTTAATATCTGGACTTTAGTGGATATTCTATAGTTATTATCTCTTCTAATTAGCTCTAGCACAACTCAAAAAAAAACTTGGTTTCTGATTCAATTCAGTGCATTTGATATGACAAATCATTATCTCTTGGACAATACTACAGTTTTAGGTATATAAGGTAAATATTATTAATTAAATTCTATGGGTGCAATGTTGTGGTATATGGATGACATCTCTTAGGTATAATTAAACAGTATAGTGAAATCATAAATGTAATATTGATGCAGAAACATCTAGGAATAGTTCAAAAGCAGACTGTAGATAAAAGGAAGGAAAATCCAGCACAAGATTATTACTGCAATTATTGCTCTTCGAATGTTCTGAAGGGCTCAGCAAGGAAAAGCTGTGGACTTGGAAACATTATCTTAAATGACAAGGTAAAGAAGACAAAGCTCTTATGATTACATATGGGGCCAAATGAGAAGACTTCATGAATGACTCCACTGACTGAGGTGATGATGGTTAGAAGAAAAATTAATGAGGTGTGCGGTGCAGATCACTATATTTTTAATTGTGGTGAAGGTGGTTGACTATGCTATGTCATAAACAGATGTTTATATAAAAAATTAACTTTATTCCAAATAGCTCTTGCTTTCTTCCCACTTTTTTCTTTTTTTCCATTGCCATCATGCAAATTCACGTCTAAATTGCATCCCACATATACTGCAGAAATGGTCTCCTACCTGTCTTTTCTAATTCTGATTGCTTTCCTTCTTCATACATCTTTAATTAGCTTGAAGAGGACTCTTGTATTAGTACCTATTTCATTAAATAATTTATTTCCACAAAATCTCCAAAAGTTTCATGAAATATAACCACCTCTATCTGGTTGGGTGTTATGTTCCATTATACTGTCTTGAGAATTACACACTTCTATGACTTCCAAACTCTACCTCCTTTGTCCTCTCTTTTGTCATACATTTTCCTCCCTCCCCTTCTTCTATCATAGATTCTATCCTTCTCTATCCTCTTACTATTCTCCTCTGGTCATAAGGCAGCTACAGCATTAGCAATGGAGTTCTGTGTGTTGACTCGAGTCCAGCTGCCTGACTTCCCATCCCAACTGCACTGTTTAATATCTGCACAATCAAGGGCATACTACTTAACCTTTCTGTGTCTCAGTTGTTTTAATGATGAAATGAGGAGCTAATAATACTTAACTCTTACAGTTGTTGAGAGTATTAGGTGAAAGAGGACATAAGAAGTGTGTGGCATAGAGTAAATAATTAATAAAAGTTCCTTGTTATCACTAACTTCATTGTTACTCTTCTCTGAACCCTTTCATTATGAAAAGTTTACACACACATTGCCTTGATTTTTTGATGAATGTTTAATGTGCATTGTTCTTAAATTCCCAAACATGTTACAGGTCCTTGGGTACAGAGCCCACAGTTTATGCGTCTATTTCCATTATAGCTAAATGTATAAGTGTTGAATAAATACTAATAGATTACATGAAGTTGGACCCAAAAATGTGGACAGGGAATCATTAGCAAAGGATATTGTGGAAGAGGATAACTAAAGGAAATAATTAGAAAATAATAAAAGTTGTTACAACAAAATTAACCAAAACTTTAAAAAAAACACATTATATAAGATTTTTCTATAGGCAGTTGGAGGAACAGACATATTCCTGGTTAAAATATATGCAAAAGAATTTTCATACCTTCTGCTTTATTTTTTCCCATCACATATCTTCCAAGAAGTCAGAATAATGAAGATGGAACCTTTGAGAAGGTAAACCCAATATAAGGCAGGAAACTTATGGTCAGGTTAATTGCACCCTAATTCTCTGTGTATCTTTAAATGTTTCATCTCCAATTCCTATTAAAAAATATAGAATGTGAGCTAACTGCTTTGAAGCATTATAAATGCAATAATAACCTTTAATATTTTGTGGAAATGTCTTTGAATCTGTTAATTTTAACGTTTCCAATTTAAAAAAAATATTCATATCTTTAATTCCTGTATTTAAAAGACCAAACATTGTAGGTCATTAAATCTAATAAAATAACTACACTTGCCATGAAATAATTCAATTCTTAAATTTGAAAAAAACCTGCCTTTTAATTTAGAAGCGTGTACTTAGCTACTATTTTTTGACAATTTATTATATGCCAAGTGTTTTACATATGTCAATGTAACTGCAGGACCAACCCAAACTGGTCCTACCTACTTGGTAGATAACAAGATACTAAGTTGTTTTTCACAGAGAAACTGCAAGTCATGCAGCTAAAGCATGCTCAGAAAAGAAAATTTTGCCTGGGATATGACCAGCCTGTGACCACTGGAACGCTTTCAGAAGTGAAGGGTCCATTGTCCAGGAAGATCCTGTGCTGAATCCCCCTTTCCCATACGTTAGCAAAAATGGCCAAGTTCCAAAGCCCTCCAATAAAAACCACCAATGCTTCTTCATACCAACCCTCCTCCCCTAGCTCATAAAGGTTTGACCGAACCCCAGATCCCTAGATGGGGAGACAGATTTGATACTGTTTCCCTGCCAGTCTACCTCACAATAAAGCCTGTTCTTTCCTCAAAAGCTGGTGCTATATAGTATTGGCTTCTATGCATGTCGGCCAGTGAGCCCCTGCTTGGTAACATAAACACATTTAATTACTGAAATAAATTTATGAAATAAATATTAGAACGCTTATTTTGAAGATAAGTAATGAAGTTCAGAGACATTAAACAACTTTGCAAGTTTACACAGCTATCAAATGGCAGGGCCTTGGTTTGAACCAAAATTTGCCTGAAGTCAAAATGAATCCTTAATATTTGAGTTGCCCCAAATCCTAAAAACATCACTTAATTGGCTGTATGAATTTAAGCAATTCATTCAACGCCATTGTTTTGTGTTTGTTTTCTCAATTGGCTGATTTTTGTACCTGTGCTATAAAAACAATATAACATAGTTGTTCAGGTTCAAACTCTGGAGTCACAATACCTGTATCTGAATTTTGGATCTTGTGGCTACTGCCTGAATGGCCTTACATAAAATATTTAAACTCTCTATTCCTCAGTTTGCTCATTTGTAAAATGAGGATAATGTAACACGCTACCTCACAGGATTGTGTAAGGATGAAAGATTTAATAGTTTTTTAAAACAAAATAAATTTTGGAATATGTTAAGAACTCTAGACCTGTATGCTGTTATTATCTATAAAATACAAAAAATAATGACTATATTCATTTAATTCACAGGATTGTGGAGAGAAATAAATGAGTGAGTTAGTGGTTGCAAATGTGCCTCACATAATAGAAAGTGTTTTATAAACTTAAGATATGTTTATAGGTGTGACTTACATTTATATGCCAATGGTGAATAATATAAATTTGATTAGATAGGCATTTAAGTACAAACAGCATGTAAGTACTAAACTGAGAATGCTCAGTATCATTTTTTCAAAAAAATATTTAGTAAACTTTAAAATTGACTTGAAGTAAGTCAAGCTGGTAATATACAAATTATTTACTTGCTTTGAAAATAAATTTTCCAAATACATCGTTATTAAACTTTTCTGATGTAAAATCAAGAATGAAGATACTAAAATGAAAAGACATCCACATATATTTCACCTAATACTCTTTTTAGTCCTTCTTAAAGGTTTTTAGGATTTTTTTAAATTGCTTGCACACATTTAAGATTTTATGTGTATGTGTGTATTGTCATATATACAAACACCTCTACTCACACATCATTTCAACCATCTGATGGACAGCGGGGATGAGCCACATGGCAAACAGTTGAAAATAATGTCCTTTAACAAGAACCACGGGGTATTTAATGGCTTGCAGAATAGGCACTGACCCCAGCTGTATGTAGTGCTTCACGCTGCCTAGGATGTAGGCAGATAAAATATGTTTAGATTTCCCCAAAGCAAATTATTTGAATTCATGGCCATCTGTCTAAAAATAAGAGCACTTCTAGCTTAGACACACACACTTAATCTGTTTGTTTTTAAGTTTATGAGTATATAGGTACAGTCAAATCAACCTGAAATCCAAACTGCTGGACATAGACTCTCTGAGAGAGAGAGAGACAAGAGTGTGATAGTGTGTGTGTGTGTGTGTTTGGGGGCGCGTGGGGAGGGAGGCAGTGCAGGGGATAATTAAATTGGAGACTGCCTAATTCAGAATTTCCTTTACCTGAATCTTTGGTTGTCTGTGACCACCAACAGAGTTTCCTCCACTGAAGCTGTCTGACTTAAATGTGTCTGCTGTGCATATTAGCTCACCTGAGAGTTCTGGTAAAGAGATTTTTCTGCTAAATGCCACAGAGACTGCGAGATTCAACACACATCAGTTTAAGTATATAACATCATATGCTGCCAGTGGTAGGTTATTTGATTTCTTTTCCTTTTAGCCTTTTCTTTTGTTCCAAGAATATTGATTACTTGCATTGAAAAGTTGTTCTCGCCATGGAGAGTTTTTTTGCTTCCCTCCCACTAGTGATTATATATGTTTAATGGAGATTTTTTAATAAGTATGTATGGTAGAGCTGTAGGCTTAAATAAAATTAATTTTCTCAATGAATCAATCACTTATTGTTTTGCAATGAACTGCTGGCGTTTTTACTTAAAATAACAATAATAATAAGCCAAGCACCTTTTGTTGAAGAGGTTTGAGCAGAGTGAGGAAATTAACATTATAGAGCTCATATAATGTGCCAATTTGTAAGTCTACATATTCATTTTGTAATTTACTTTCTCTACAATCTTCTGAAATGTGAATAATAAAATTATGACAGTTTAGGCCTTCTTGTTTAAAGGTCTGTCTGATGTAAAAATCCACATACATTTTTGTTTTGTTTCTTTAATTTTCTTTGTAAAAAACATTTTATTTTAGGAGAGTTTTAAATTTACGGAAACTTTGTAAAAACAGTACAGAGAGTTCCTCTAACACCCACACCTAGTTTCCCCTATTAATGTCTTACATTAGTGTGATATGTTTGCTACAACTACTGAATCAATATAGTAACATTATTACTGAAAAAGTCCATCCTTTATTCTGATTTCTTAGTTTTTACCTAATGTCCTTTTTCTGTACCAGAATCCCCCCAGGATACCATGATACATTTAGTCATCATCTCCTTAGGCTTCTGCAGACTGTGACAGTTTCTAAGATCTTCCCTGTTTTTGATAACCTTGGAAGTTTTGAGGAGTACTAATCAAGTATTTTGTTTACTCCTCATCAACTGGAGTTTGTCTGATGTTTCTCTCATAATTACACTGGGATTTTGATTATTAGAGAACACAGAGGTAAAGTGTCATTTTAATCACATCATACTGAGGGCACACACATCAGCATGGTTTATCTTTGCTGATGTTTACCTTGATCACCTGACAGGTAGTTATTCAGGTTTTTCCACTGTAAAGTTATTCTTTTGCCCCTCTTTACAAACTGCACTCACTGGAGGAATTCACAAACAGCCCACATTTAAGGGAAGGGGAGTTATCCTTAATCTCTAGAGGGGTGTGATGGTTAATTTTATGTGTTAACTTGGCTGGGCCATGGTGCCCAGATATTTGATCGAACATTGTTCTGGATGTTTTGGTGAGGGTGTTTTTGGATGAGATTTACATTTAAATTGGTGGACTGAGTAAAGCAGATTACCTTCCATAAAGTGAGGGGGCCTCATTCAATTAGCTGAAAGTCTTGATAGAAAAGACTTACCTCCCCTGAGCCAGAAGGAATTCTGTCAGCAGACTGTCTTTGGACTCAAACTGCAGCTCTTCCCCTAGTCTCCAGCCTGCTAACCTACCCTGCAGATTTTTGAGTTACCAAGCCTCTACAACTGCATGAGTCAATACCTTAAAATAAATCTCTCTCTCTCTCTTTCTGCATGTATTTACACACAATTTTGTGGTCTCTGTTTCTCTGGAGAACCTTAATACAAGGGTAGTATCATCTATTGTTAACAATAATTAGTATCAAGGCTGCAAAGAGGGTAAAACCTAAAGAGTGTTCCAGGGAAGAGAAAGAGTCAGGGGCTTATAAAGACAAAAAGCCACAAGGCTGTTAAAGTTGCCAGGTGAGAATTGTGATTGTCTCTCAGGCAAGTCAGGAAATTTTTCCTTAAGGATTCATAAGTTAGTTTAGGGTAAAGGTCTGATAACAATCTTGAGTTTCTGGCAAATGTTCTGGATGTCTTTGTTAAAACAATAAGTGGGCAAAAGGTCAGATTCTATCCGGGATGAGACATTCATAAGTCATAATTCCTCAGTGACCTTCTGGCTTCATTTTAGAGAACTCTCTTCACAATACCAATTCCATTTTGATTATCCTTTCACACTAGATAAATTATTTGGAATTATTCTTCTTAAGAAATGTATCTATTCATATTTATTTATTTATTTATTTTTCATTCATTCAGTATTAAATCATTTGTTTGTATCTGTTTGGACTCATGGATATGTATTTGATACTTCAGGTTATAGTCTAACACTATTTTGTTGTTCAAATTGCTTTGGCTTATGCCACTGGGAGCTCTTTCACTTGGCTCCTTTAACATACCCTCATCACAGTACGTATTGTGAGTGTGTTGTATTTTGTTTGTTTGTTTGAGCGTTTCCTTACTTTCTGGCAACACAAGATGTTCTAGGCTTATCTGTGTATTCTCAACATCAGCCCTAGCATCAACCATTAATTCATGCATTTTTTAGCAAAATACACTGACTAGATTCTTGTTGGATGGAAGGGGCACTTACGTCTATTAGCTAACCTGAAATACATGTAATTTGAAATACTGTCCTCAGTAGCTGTATGGGGCATTTGAGGGGAACACTGCACTAGGCACTATGAGATAATATGAATTAATTAGTACATATTATACTTGTCATATAATTAAAAATGATAGATGAAAAGTTGAGAAAATTGAAAACAAATGCTAGTCAATGTTTATGCCAACTTATGTTACATGAAATTGAAACATAAGGCAGGATGCTGGAGCTGGAGCCACTGTCAAGTGTAACAAAAGTGTTAGATGACATTGTCCTGAAAAGATGTGAGGTACAGTTGGTAAAGAGTTCAGAAATATCATTTAGCCCTGTACCTGTGGCGTTTGGGGCACTCGATAGACACCAGTTGAATTAATAGACATATACTGACACAATTTAGGGGGAAATATTTTCTACACTGAGGGAATGGGATTATGCAAGGGGTACTGCAATTGAAAGAAGAAAATAAAGATTGTAGGGTATTAAGCAAATTAATTTGGCTTAGGAAGAGGTGCCATATGGAAGTTAAAATAAATAAATAGCTAAAATAGTGCAGTGGGAGAATGAGACTGCATGGGCTGGAGTGCTGGTAAGAGCTTAGATGACAAATTTGGATTTATAGAGGGGTGGCTGTGTGGTGTTTGGAAATAGAGGACAGTGTTTCAGCTCGAATATAATTTACACATACCTGGAGAATTGCTGAGAGCCTGGATTGCCAGAAGTCTTTTTCCATATGACACTGAAGAACCTTCTTAGAAAGAACAAATCTAAGTGAAACACTATATGAACAACCCAGGAAGAAAGGTGTAGTTGTCTTCCAAGGGTGGGCTAGTGTTGTGATAGCTGAAACTGGAATTTGTTTCCCAGCCTCTTTCTCTTTGGTCTTCAATATTTGAATTCCTTTTTAAGGACCACAGAGAGGGTTTGTTTTGTTTTGTTTTGTTTTGTTTTGCGAGGGGTGGGGGGAGTGTGGTTGGAAAGGAAAGAGAAGGTAATGAGGCAGAAAGGCCTGATTAAGAGACCATATAATTTCTTGTCCCAACTACGCTCCTTTTTTACATACAATTTGTAAGGGTTACACTCCATTTACAGTTATTATAAAATACTGGCTATATTCCCCATGTTGTACAATACACCCTTGTAGCCTTATACCCAATAATTTGGACTTCCCACTTCTCCATCCCTATATCCTCAACCACTGGTAACCACTAGTTTGTTCTCTGCACCCATGAGTCTGCAACTAGCTACTTTTGAGAGCAAAAGAGATAACTATTTATAATTATGCAGAGACAGCAAGAGTAAACAGGGTTATAGGTAATTTTTGGTAAATCACTACAAGACTTTTTTAGAACTCTTCTAAAAAAGAGCAAAGTAAAGGAAGAGAATCTGCACTTTGTGCCACCAGCTGTGGCAATATGTGGAATCAAGGAGATACCTGGTCAAACAGAGGCCTCTGTGTCTTACAAGCAAGAGTAGGACATCAGTAATACACACCTTGGACTATCAGGACAGGCTAGTGGGTGGAAGCATCATAAACACATGGTAGATACTCTAGGGAATTCCTAGAGATTATAGGATTTGAAGATGAAGGAACCAGCCAGTGAAATTTGAATTATCACTCAATCCTCTATACCTACCATTTTGAGGCCAGGATAAATTCAAATGATGGATTTCCCTAAAGTCTATCTCATTACAAACTCCATTCACTTCTAATCACACTGCCCAGAAAGTAAAGGCATATATGTTTATTAGCTAATCTGAGATACCTGTAATGTGACTACTGTTATGCAATAGCAGATTTGGGATAAATCTGATATGAGGGGTCACAAGGAGATAAAGTATTTGCGGAAGGTAATTATATATCCCAGATGAGGAAATCTTTGCAACAGGAAGAAAGGCTGGAGTTCAAGACATCATGTGTGTGTGTTACAGTTACACAGAACCTAGTATTGTAGAGATGGACAATAAGAACGCTATGAAATAAAAAGCAAAGTGTGAATCTGAGAGAAAAAAAGGAATTGGAAAAATATACTTGGATATAGAAAGTGAAAACATATTAGTAATAATAATAGTAATAATAATAAGTAATTGATTTTTCAAAATCTGAAAGACTCAAAATTCAGTAAAACCAATGTGAATATTCAATAGGTGCGAATAATGGCTTTGTGCGTTCCCTGTGCATTGCAGCTTCTCAGCTTTCAGAATGTCATTGTCATTGTTATCGATGGCCCTCCTGAAAAAAGGATGACTAAAATAGCCTCTCTTAGAATGATGCTTATCACCAAGCCTTTTTCCTGTTGCAAAGCTGTCTACACCTTGATACTAAAATTATCTTCCGCAAGCACTTCATTCATCTTAACATCCTGCAACCTCAGAAAGGCAGAACTACTGCAAAGTCTCTTCAATAACATATGTACATCATGTATACATAAATTTACATTTATATATGTATGTATTATAAATATAACTGTTATCATATATGTGTGTGTAGCATGAAAATGCATTAATTTTAAATACTCTTTTCCACCTTATTTCACTGACGGATTTAAAGGAGATGGTACAGAAAAGATCACTTGTTTTAAATCAAAGTCCCGATTTACCCTTACATTACAAATGACATCAAATTGCCTTTACTATAAATCATAGAAGAAATGAAGCTTCATGGATATTTTTAATGAAATCAAATTATGGTACTTCTAAATTCCAAAGAAAAAAATTTTGAACACATATTAATTTCCAAAGTTATGCTATGAAACGTTACTCACTTTGTAATAATTTGGAAACTTGATTATTTGATAGACTATTTGGGAGAAGTAAATTGTGAAAGATGCAGAACTACTGGTCTAGTTTATATTTCTGTTTTACCTTTAATCTGAGAAGAACAGAAATACCTAAGTATATTATTTCTATCAAGCATGCCACTATATATATGGTTGTAGAAACCGTCTGCATGCAGTCTTCCCTGGATATTGGCTTAACAAGGCACATATTTTCTGCAAACTGTTTCAATCACAAAGCAATTAAAATAAAATTCCATTTTGGATTAGCTTAAATAAAAAGTTTAGAAACTTTTGAAAAATTACCGTTACAATTGAAGGAACAAAAACAATTGCACGAGTACCATTTTCCCAAATAGTAGAATTATATTATTGGCTCATATCCAAGCTTTATTTCCTAGAGGCTGACATAAGATCTAGTCCTAAATTTCTACATAAATCCAGCTTGACAAGAGACTGAGGAGAAAAACAACACAGCTAAGTAATTTTGATGACAAGTTAAGTTCTTACAACCAACATAGATAGGTTTTTGGGGTCCTAAAATACTTTAATTATTTTATGTTACTAATTCTAAAATAAGTCAAAAGAAGAGCAAAAATGAGATTAAAAGTTATTTTCTTCTATTTTGACTTGATAAACAGTGGTTCTCAACCCTCAGTGCAAATTATATTCATTTAGAGAAGTTTGAATTGCCAATATCTGGGCCCACCCTAGCCTGAAGAGTCAGAATCTCTTGTGGTTGGATGTCACTCATTGTTTCTGGTTTTGCTTTTTTTGTTTGTTTATGTTTTGTTTTTAGAAGCTCCTCAAGAGATGCTTTACACAGCCAGGATTGAGACCATAAAGTGGTGTCACAATTTTAACATTAGAAATCTATACAGGATAACTGTTTCTCATTCTTAAAACCTCAGTTCAGTGGGAACTTCTGGACCATTTCCCCAATCCCCCTTCTGTGTCAGGGTTTATCTATATTTAATGTGCTTGATCTTAATAATTGTTTGGCTGTTTAATGTGTTTAACTGCCTGTCTCTAGCCTAAGTGACAGCGTGTTTCTTGAAGGCAAGGAGAATCTCTCTCTCTCTGAATCAACCACCTATGGTACAAAGCACGACAAAAACAAAAACTTGATTTTGAAGGAATGTATGCATGATATAATTGCACTCAATTGCACAATCTAGAACTTTTCCTTCCATACTACTGACCATCACTTGTAATAATCATGGCGTATTTTCACAATTGCTTCCTCACAAATTTAATGCAACTAGAAAAATAAATGCAATGTGAAATAAAAAAAAATAGATATGGGATTCACTTAAGTGAAGCCCACTTAGCAAATTAAATGAATAATATTTAGATTACTTTTTCTTAGCAGTTCTATAACCTGCTTTTCTTAGTTGTTAAAATAGAATTTCTCTCTATTTATAAGAATACACTATACAGAATACATCCCATTTTGTAGCATGAATACCATCTTTATTTGTATACACAAAAAAGTAAAATGTGTAAGATCTCCCTCCCTAAAATATGCAATTGTGCATAGGTGATGAGAAGTGGAGCCCTGGGAACATAAGGGCCATTATGCTAGGGAAAGGAGATGAATGTGCATTTTTCACAATGACTGTAATGGTAACTTTCAATATCTGAAAACACAGTAGGAAAACCATCGGATATAATTTCCATCATTGTTCCCCCTGTGATTAATCTCCACACCTTTCCCAAATGAATACATGTGCACAGGAGTATCTGTGTCCTATAATAAATGAGAATTGAGCCAGAAAAAGAGGTAGTCTGATATTTGTTTAACGCATCTCGTACTTGAGCCTGCAGGAAGGGAAGATACTATAAATGGCCATATGCCATAAAAAATGCCACAGGATTTTTCAACCTAAGATCTGAAAATTACTGCATGAATCAGTCAAAAAAAATCATGTTCCATTAATACCGTGGAATGTTTAGACGGTTGACCTGCTTCTATCTGGCCTGTTAACAAGTATGAGCTGGACATATTCAAATGTTTTGTTTATTGTTTTCTTTATTACTTCTTTTCTTAGTTGAACATAAAATGTAACTGGGGAAGACTTATGTCAGTACAAAGGGATCATTTAGATGAAAAGAGTTACTTTTCATTTAAAAAATCTACATTATTTACATTGGCTCTGTTAAAACTGATTCATAATTATTAGATGTGTCATATATATTTGAATTTGAGAAACAATTAGTGTTCAGTTATCAAGTATATTAACAAGTATGGGAATATAATTCAGTAAGCATCTGGCCTAGTCATAAAATAAGCATCTGTCTTAGGTTTACAATTTAGAATATTTGATTATTTTAAGCCACGTTCACAAGTTCAGATATTTATCTGCAATCTGGTTGGACCAACCTGACTTCTAGAGTTGGAATATAAATCAGGTGGGACCAGACTTCACCACTCTCATACATTCTTCCCTCACTAGCCTTTAGAATGTGCAAACACAGAATACGGCAACAATAATGGAGATACCATGAAAATAACATCACATGAATTGTCACTGACAAATAAAACTTAATTCTCTTCTCAACTTTGCTTATGTGTCTGGGCTGAAAATTTTCTTTAAAAACATCACAATAATATATCATCATGCATGTCTTCCTACTGTTAAAGTAAAGCAAATCATCATAATAAATTATTTCCTCTGTATTACACTTTATATTTTATGGGTCACGATGCCTTTTGTTCCTTGGAATAGCCCTGTTTATAGGAATAGCGTGTGCTAACATATATATACTGCTATATGAAACAGTAGTCTCAGATTTTCCTAACAGTTTAATGCTAATATTAAATTGGTATCTATTAGACTAGTTATGATTTTAAAAAATGAAAGCTCAGAAGCATTGTTCCCTCAGACTGCCATTTACCATACACATAACATACAAACTCCTTGTATAATGTTCAATTTTGTTCCAAACTAATTTTCCAGCCTATCACTCGCTTTTGCCCCATGCATCTTCCACTTCACCCAAATAAGTGCACTTGCACCTTCTCCATTTCCTTCCTTTTAAGAATTACTCTCCTTTGCCCATAATTTTAAAGCTTGTGAAAAGGTCTTTTGCAGCACAGGCAGCCTCTACCTTGCATTAGAACTGTTTATATGTCAGTCTTAACTGTGAGAAGTTAGCTCTCAGTGTAAATGATTTCATTTTATTTCTCGCTGAATATTTATTAAACATACTGAGTACTCTTGTACCAAACATTATGATAAGCACCTTATATCATAACAGTTAATCATCATGACATTAGAATTATACTGTGGATTAGCATTGTTTTTCTGATGAGGAAACTATGGCTTTTAGAGGTTTGGATCATGGCCAGGCACATACAGCAAATATAGTAAGCATAAGGATTTGAATTCAGGACTCAAAGCACAATCTGCTAACCACACACTATTTACTGGTTTCCAAATTAAAGGGTGTGAACATGAATAAAACAAAGCAAAGCAATAAAAGCAAATAAAACATACAAATAAATAATATGCATCAGTTTATGTGGACCAGATGTCCCCAGGCCTGCCACTACAAAATGAGGGCACATGTTCATTTTAGAAAGGAAGAGGACTCCATTCCCATCTTAAACTGCCCGGCTACTCTGCCCTAAGAGGAGGGAGTCTACATTTATTAGTGGGTGGGACCACTAGGTGCTAAAACGTCTAGTGTGGTTCTTGAATCCATAAGGGTATTGCCATACTGCTGGTCCTCTCTTTGCCTCTACTCATACCCATCTGCAGCCTGATCCTTGCTTCTCTATATGAGGGTGACTGATGGTAAGACTTTAATTCAGGCGTATTAGACAATAGAAAGTCCCACTAAGACCTTCAGCTTAGGCCACATACTTCACAGGAGATATCTGGTCATCAGAATCTTGTTTTCCATTTACTGTTGTTGCCTTAGGAACCTCATAGGAAGTAGTGAGTTAGGGCAGGTAGGATTTGGGTTCTTGAACTTCATCCCAATTGTCATTTAACATTAGCCCAAACTCCCCACTATTTATAACACTTTTTTGGAAATGCACGGATTTCAAAAATTTTCATTTTATTTTATTCGCTTTTGTTTTTCCTTAATTTTTCCGCAGCTTTACTGAGGTATAACTGACAAAATACTGTATATATTTAAGGTGTAAAATGTGATGTTTTGATATCAGTATACTGTGTGTAATGGTTACCACAATCAAGCTAATCAATATATACATTATCCCACAGAGTTGCCATTTGTGTGTTTGTGTGTGAGACAGAGTAAGATGAAGACACTTGAGATTTACTCTCTTAGCAAATTTCAAGTATACAATACAGTATTATTAATATAATTACTATGCCATACATTAGATCTCTAGAATTTATTCATCTTATAACTGAAAGTTTGTACCCTTTGACAAACATCTTCCTATTTCCCCCACCCTATAGCCCACAGTAACCACCATTTTACTCTCTGATTTTATGAGTCTGACTTAAGATTCCACATATAAGTGATATCATGCAGTATTTGTCTTTCTGTGTCTACCACGCAGTTCAAACACGTTGTTCAAGGATCAACAGTATATATTTATATAAATATACATTCATATATGTATATATACCTATATGTAACATAACATACATTTAACATATTACATATAATATATACTTATATATGGGTAATATATATGTGTGTATTCATATCTATTGATATATCCGTAATCTCACAATTTATTTTTCCATTCATCACTCAACAGACACTTAGGTCATTTCCATATCTTGACTATTGTGAACAATGCTTCAATGAATACGGGAGTGCAGGTATCTCTTTAAGATACTAATTTCATATCCTTTGGATATATACTCAGAAATGGGAATTGCTAGATCATATGGTAGTTCTGTTTTTAATTTTTTGAGGAACCTCCATTCTATTTTCCATAATTACTGTAGTAATTTACCATCCCACCAATAGTGCACAAAGGTTCCCTTTTCCCCACATCCTTGCCAGCGACTGTTATCTCCTGTCTTCTTGATAATAGTCATCCTCCTTAACAAGAGTGAGGAGATATCTCACTGTGTTTTTAATTTGCACTTCCCTGACGATTAGTGATGTTGAGCACTTTTTCATGTACCTGT
Source organism: Physeter macrocephalus (assembly GCF_002837175.3). NCBI lineage: Eukaryota > Metazoa > Chordata > Mammalia > Artiodactyla > Physeteridae > Physeter > Physeter macrocephalus. The sequence continues at coordinate 129,307,883 of NC_041220.1, read as the reverse complement.
TGGCCATCTGTATGTCTTCTTTGATGAAATTCAGTTCCTTTGCCCATTTTTAAATTATTTTTTTGTATACTTGCTATTGAGTTATACATATTTTGCTTAATAACTCGACCAGATAGATGGTTTGCAAATATTTTCTCCCACTCTGTAGGCTACCTTTTAATGTTGTTTCCTTAGCTGTGTAGAAGCTTTTTAGCTTGATGTAGTAGTCCCACTTGTTTATTGTTGCTTATGTTGCCTGCGCTTTTGGTGTCATACCCAGAAAATGATTTACAAGACCATTGTCAAAGAGCTTATTCTCTATATTTTCTTCTAGGAATTTTACAACTTCAGGTCTTCTATTTAAGGCTTTAATCCATTTGGAGTTGAATATGTATGGTATAAGAAAAGGATCCAATTCATTTTTGTATGTGGATATCTGATTTCCCAAACACCATTTATTAAAGAAATTATCCTTTCTGTATTATGAATTCTTGGCACCCTTGTCAAAGATTACCCTGACTGTATATGCCTGTGTTTATTTCTAGGCTCTCTATTCTGTTCCATTGATCTATGAGTCCATTTGTTTTCCAGTACCATACTGTTTTGATTACTATAGTTTTTAAAATACATTTAGAAATAAGGTAGTATGATGTCTGTAGCTTTGTTTTCTTGCTCAAAATTATGTTGGGTGTTTGTAGTCTTTTGTGGTTTCATATAAATTTTACAGATGTTTTTCTATTTATGAAAAGTCTGTAGATCTCTGGGTAGTATGGATATTTTAGCAATATTAATTCTTCTAATCAATGAACAGAGTATATTTTTGTTTATTTGTGGTTTCTTTAGTTTCTTCCAGCAGTGTCTTATATTTTTGTGTGTAGAGATCTTTCACCTTCTTTGTTAAATTTATTCCTAAGTATTTATTCTATCTTTTCCAGTTTTAATGATATATATAATAATGGACATACACAGCACTGTATAAGTTTAAGGTGGATAGTATAATGATTTGGCTTAAATGTATCATGAAATGATTACCTCAATAAGTTTAATGAATATTCATCATCTCAAACAGATACAAAATTAAAGAAATAGAAAATTTTTTTCCTTGTGATGATAACTCTTAAGATTTACTATTCTTTTTGATGCTTAATATGTTTTTCTAGTTCCTTAAGGTGCACATTAAGGTTGTTTATTTGAGATTTTTATTTTCTTAATGTAGGTATTTATTGCTATAAACTTCCCTCTTAGAACTTCTTTTCCTACATTACATGAGTTTTGGTGGGCTATGTTTTCATTTTCATTTGCCTTAAGATACTTTCTGATTTCCTTTTTGATTTCTGCTTCAACCCATTGGTTGTTCAGGAGTGTGTTGTTTAATTTCCACGTATTTGTGAATTTTTAAATTTTCCTCCTATTACTGATTTCTATCTTTACACTACTGTGGCTAAAAAAGGTACTTGGTATGATTTCAATCTTCTTAAATTTGTTAAGACTTATTCTGTGGTCTAACGTAGGGTCTTTGTGTACTTGAGAAGAATATATATAATGTAACTAAAATAGTTTCTGTACTCTCCATTTTAATTCACTGATCTATATGACTATCCTTATGTTAGCATCACACTATTTTGATTATTGTATCATTGCAGTAAGTTTTAAAATCCGGAAGTATAAGTCATCTAACTTTACTTTTCAAGATTGTTTTAACTATTCGAGTCCCTTGAATTTCCATAGGAATTTTAGAATAAGGTTGTCAATTTCTGCACAGAAGTCAGCTGAGTGAATCATTTGGTGTTGTACTTCAAAGTGTGCAGCTATGGAATATGCACATTCACTCTGAGATGACAATGGTTTTAGCAGGGCTTTTTAAAACTGTTTCTTTCTCTGATCTCTCTATTAAACTATCTTTCCCATTTGGTATTACACTCAGTTCCATTAACTAATAGTTAATTGTTTCACTGTTTTTGACAATGTCTTGGAGAATAAACAATTCCCTAGTCTGATCCAGTTAAATTTGGGCCCCTTTTGCAGAAGTGGTTTTTGAGGTCAGTCTTCAAGGTTTGTTTTGATATCAAAACGGCTCTACTTAGCTGTCTCTTTCTCTGGTTCTTTTTGGTAAACTAGCCTGCCTACAGTTTAGCTTATTTCTCTCATGTGCTGCCATATTTCTTTTAATTGCTTGCAGCCAAAATCTCTATTATTTTCAAGAGCGCAGTTAGGCTTGAATTTCCCCACACTGTTCTAAATAAAATCATTTCTTTTTGTGGAAGGTTTCAGAGTTCTATGTTCTTATGGCCTGTCTCTTTCCCCTGGAAATAATCTCTGTGCCACTTCTTCTGAGCTGGAAGTGGGAATAATGGCCCACTTGGTTAAGCTTGTTATTCTTTATTAAGAGGAACTAGTATTTTTGAGAGCATTATTAGGCATGAACTTCCCATGAAATCAGTTCCTTTGGGGAGATCTTTTTTTTTTTTTTTTTTCGGTACGCGGGCCTCTCACTGTTATGGCCTCTCCCGTTGTGGACCACAGGCTCCGGATGCGCAGGCTCAGCGGCCATGGCTCACGGGCCCAGCCACTCCGCAGCATGTGGGATCTTCCCAGACCGGGGCACGAACCCGTGTCCCCTGCATCGGCAGGCGGACTCTCAACCACTGCGCCACCAGGGAAGCCCCTTGGGGAGATCTTTGATCTCTCTTTTCTCACAGACTTCCTCTCCCACCTAGCCAAAATCTTTGGCCAAAATCTCCGAACCACTACTCTGGGCATTGGGTGGGGTGGTAGCCTGTGCTCTTTCCTGCTTGCCTCTACCAGTATGGAAACCTCTACCCTACAAGCCAGCTGGGACAAAGACAGTCAAGGCCCTATTAATTTTGGCTTGCAATGCCTCTAGGCAGGGCCAAAGGTAGACGCTCTTTAGACAGGGTATAACCTCTATACCTTATAGTTAAATAGGGTAGAGTCTCTATTCTGTAGATAGGGGTTGGGTTGAATAAGGAAACCCTTGGACTTTGACCAGGATTATCGGGAAACTACCCTCTTCAAACTGGAGTTAAAAGAGTTGAGAAATCAAAAGAGACTTCAGAAACCTTATAATAGGTTGAGTTTTATTTAAATGAGAATAACAAAGAAGGCCCTGGAATGTCCCATATTGTTTGTATTGATGTTTTATTCATAGGCATATAATGTAAATGTTGGTCAGTTATATATATGAGTAAATTATCTAGGAAATTTCAGGGCTTTCTGTATATTAAAATGAGACACAAGGAAGATGGCAACTTACTTCTATCTTTAGATATTATAAGAGGAATATGATTACCAGAATTGCTGCATCCATCATTAAATCCTGAGAGATAACCCAAGAGGAAGCATATTAGCTGGGAATGATAGAGGAGAATGACTGGAAATGGCTTTCATGACATTAACACTTTCTAAGTGGGCCTTGACTCATTACAGGATATAATAAGTTGCCATTGAATAAGTCAATAGATTTGTATTTATCCCTTACTTGTGGCCAAAACATTTTGATAAAGAAGGGGGAACAATATTTTCAGTATATCTATAGTTGATGGAAAATTTGGAACTATGAGGAATAAAACACGGTCATAAAATTTGAAGAGAAAAGAATGAAAGGGGCTATAGTAGGGGAGAAGTCAAAATGAGAGGTAAGAAACAGAGCAAGTGAGATCTCTTAGAACATGTTATAGAAATCTGTCCTTATCAAAGGGACAGAAAGGACTGACTGGAAGATTTTAGGCAAAGAAGGACATTCAGATTTATATTTTGGCAATATTGTTCTGGCAGAAATGCAGAGAATGTATTTGCAATGTAGAAACAGAATGTGTGTACAAATAGAGCAACTGAAGGTAAAGAAATGCAAGGGAGACATAACTGTAACTGGGATTTTGAAATATGCAGTAGAAGTAGAGCAAAAATGTCTAAGCAGTAACTACAATAAAACATTTGATGGATTGGGTTAATGGACTAGACTTTGAAGGGTGTCAAGAATGATATCTATGTTCTGTTCTGCAGTGGAGTAAACAGTGATACTATTTACTAAGATAGTAAACAATGGAAGAAAACCACACAGCAGAATAGGGGACAGATTGTGAGTTAAGTGAAGAATTCAGTGAAAAGGTGCATGGGAAGGTCTATATAGACAGATTCTCTATATCTAGGTGACAATTAAAGCAATGCATGAGAATGAGATGGCTAAGGGCCCAGCGTTGAGCCTTGAAGGATGCCAACAACTGGCTTTATAGAAAACGAAGAGGCAAGAGAGAAAACAGTAAGATAGAAGCCAAAAGATTCCTGTGTTAGTTAATCCAAAAAGAAAATGTGCTTTAAAAAGGAGGTAGAGGAGGATTGTGATCACACTCGTTCATGTAAAATTATAAAACTGAGAATGCATTTAAAAGTAGATGGAGATTTGAAATAGAAAAATAAATTATTCAATTTGGCTGAATTCTAGAGTTTCCAAATTCCAAATTCATCTTTAGAACAATAGATGCTTTTATATTACAATCTGAAATGCAAAAAATAAATGTGGGACAGAACCAACTAAATATATATTACATTCATCAAAAATGTCTAACATATCTAAAGTTTATCCTAAATAATTTAATAAGTATTACCACAGAAAATCATATATCCATTCCCTACAAATGATCAAAACAAGCTTCTCCAAATTAAGAGTACCCAGAGGATTATATAGCTGTAATTCTAGCATTTGTGAAGGATTTTATGTTGTTATTTACTAGATGATCAAATGAAAATGTGAATTTGTCATAGAAACTCATGTCTGGAACTGAAAATACACCACTTCTTGAGAATTACAGCACTTCCCCACACAATAGTGCTGCATGCAATCTGAATCCTTCCAGGAGCTTAATTCAAAAATATGGTTCTAATAAACAACATAGTTTTACTAGTTTTAGAGTACAGCTAAAATCCAATTTGAATTCAGTGGGCTATTGTGAGTTTTGTAAACTACAATTTTCTATCAAGTGGAAATAACCATTTTTGTAGACAAGAATTTAAGATTGGGGTTTGCTAATGAAAAGTCATGAACTCCAGGAAAAGATTGGAAGTGTTTGTTAGATTGATCAAGCTTGTGGGTGGTCAGTTGCAACTCCACTATCTTGCAGTTCAGGAGAAAAATAATGGCTGTGCTAGCTTGCAAAAATGTATGCACAACCCCAGTTATTCTCTAAAAAATTATTGTGTGGGCAATAATTGTTTTTTTTAAATAACTTTCTCACGAGGTCATTTTCACATATTTGAACAGCTATCCAAAACTTATAAAAATTTTTCATTGCTGAATTATTTGAATGAGTAAAATCTGTACTAGATTTGTTAGACATTGTTTTAAAAATGCCGGTCACAAACATAATCTCTCCTATCTAAACATCAATAACCAAAAAAATTTCTTTTCAATCACTTTATTTCAAATAATACATTCCTTATAACTATATTCCAAGAAAAACTATGCACGAGTATTAGATCAAGAGAGAGAAAAACATCTGTATGAGAGGCAGTATAAGAATCTGTTTCAGGGAGTGACCTTCAAGATGGTGGAGAGGTAAGACGTAGAAATCACTTTCCTCCCCACAAATCCATCAAAAATACATCTACATGTGGAATAACTCCTACAGAACACCTACTGAACGCTGGCAGAAGACCTCAGACTTCCCAAAAGGCAAGAAAATCCCCATGTACCTGGGTAGGGCAAAAGGAAAAAACAGAGACAAAAGAATAGGGACAGGATCTGTACTTCTGGGAGGGATCTGTGAAGGAGGAAAGTTTCCACACACTTGGAAACCCCTCACTGGTGGAGATGGGGGGTGGGCAGGGAGGAAGCTTCGGAGCCACGGAGGAGAGCGCAGCCAGGGGTGCGGAGGGCAAAGGGGAGAGATTCCCGCACAGAGGATCAGTGCCGACCTGCACTCACCAGCCCGAGAGGCTCGTCTGCTCACCCGCCGGGGCGGGCAGGGGCTGGGAGCTGAGGCTCGGGCTTTGGAGGTTGGATCCCAGGGAGAGTACTGGGGTTGGCTGTGTGAACACAGCCAGAAGGGGGTTAGTGCGCCACAGCTAGCTGGGAGGGAGACCGGGAAAAAGTCTGAAACTGCCTAAAAGGCAAGAGACCATTGTTTCAGTGTGCACAAGGAAAGAGGATTCAGAGCACCACCTAAATGGGTTCCAGAGATGGGAGCAAGCCGTGTCTATCAGCACGGACACCAGAGACAAGCATGAAATGCTAAGGCTGCTGCTGCAGCCACCAAGAATCCTGTGTGCAAGCACAGGTCACTATCCACACCTCCCCTCTCAGGAGCCTGTGCAGCCTGCCACTGCCAAGGTCCTGTGATCCAGGGACAACTTCTCTGGGAGAACACATGGCATGCCAAGGGCTATTGCAACATCACACTGGCCTCTGATGCTACAGGTTAGCCCTGCATTCTGTACCCCAACCTGCCCCAGCCTGAGGGAGCCAGAGCCCCCTAATCAGTTCCTACTTTAACCCCGTCCGGTCTGGGTAGGGAACAGATGTCCTCAGGCAACCTACATACAGAGGTGGGGCCAATCCAAAGCTGAAACCCAGGAGCTGTGTGAACAAAGAAGAGAAAGGGAAATTTCTCCCAGCAGCCTCAGGAGGAGCAGATTAAATCTCCACAATCACCTTGATGTACCCTGCATCTGTGGAATACCTGAATAGACAATGAAACATCCCAAAATTGAGGAGGTGGACTTTGGGAGCAACTGTAGACTCGGGGTTTGCATTCTGTATCTAATTTGTTTCTGGTTTTATGTTTATTTTAGTTTAGTATTTAGAGTTTATTATAATTGGTAGATTTGTTTATTGATTTGGTTGCTCTCTTTTTTTTTAATACATATATATTTTCCTTTTTCTCTTTTTGTGAGTGTGTATGTGTATGCTTCTTCGTGTGATTTTGTCTGTATAGATTTGCTTTTACCATTTGTCCTAGGCTTCTGTCTGTCCGCTTATTTATTTATTTATTTATTTATTTTTGTATAGTTTTTAGCGTTTGTTACATTGGTGGATTTGTTTTTTGGTTTGGTTGTTCTCTTCTTTCTATTTGTATTACTTTTCTCTTTTTAATAATTTTTTTTTAGTTTTTACTTTAATAACTTTTTTATTTTATTTTATTTTACATTTATTTTATTTTATTTTATTTTATTTTATTTTATTTATTTTATTTTATTTTACTCTTGTTTCTTTCTTTGTTTTTCTCCCTTTTCTTCTGAGACGAGTGGCTGACATGGTCTTGGTACTCCGGCCGGCTTACAGGCCTGAGCCTCTGAGGTTGGAGAGCCGAGTTCAGGACATTGGTCCACCAGAGACCTCTCAGCCCCACGTACATCAAAGAGTGAAAGACCTCACAGTGATCTCCATCTCAATGCTAAGACCCAGCTCCACTCAACAACCAGCAAGCAGCAGTGCTGTATACCCTATGACAAACAACTAGCAAGAGACAAACACAACCCCACCTAACAGAAGAGAGGCTGCCTAAAATCATAATAAGTTCACAGACAGCACAAAACACACCAGCAGACGTGGTCCTGCCCACCAGGAAGACAAGATCCACTCTCATCTACCAGAACAAACGGACAAGTCCCCTCGACCAGGAAGCCTACACAATCCACTGAACCAACCTTATCCACTGGGGGCGGACACCAAAAAAAACCAGGGAAATACGACCTGCAGCCATGAAAAAGAGACCCCAAACACAGTAACTTAAGCAAAATGAGAAGACAGAGAAATACACAGCAGAGGAAGGAGAAAGGTAAAAACCTACCAGATGGAACAAATGAAGAGAAAATAGGCAGCTTACCTGAAAAAGAATTCAGAGTAATGACAGTAAAGATGATACAAATCTTGGAAATAGAATGGAGAAAATGCAAGAAACGTTTAACAGGGACCTAGAAAAACTAAAGAGCAAACAAATAATGGTGAACAACACAATCAATGAAATTAAAAATTCTCTAGAAAGAATCACTAGCAGAATAACTGCAGCACAAGAACGGATAGGTGACTTGGAAGATAAAATAGTGGGAATAACTAACACAGAGCAGAATAAAGAAACAAGAATGAAAAAGAATTGAGGACAGTCTCAGAGACCTCTGGAACAACATTAAATGCACCAACATTCAAATTATAGGGGTCCCAGAAGAAGAAGAGAAAAAATAAAAAAGGGACTGAGAAAATATTACAAGAGATAATAGTTGAAAACTTCCCTAATATGGGAAAGGAAATAGTCAATCAAGTCCAGGAAGTGCAGAGAGTCCCATACAGGATAAATCCAAGGAGAAAGATGCCAAGATACACATTAATCAAACTATCAAATATTAAATGCAAATAAAACTATTAAAAGCAAAAAGGGAAGAGCAACAAATAACATACAAAGTAATCCCCATAAGGTTAACAGCTGATCTTTCAGCAGAAACTCTGCAAGCCAGAAGTGAGTGGCAGGACATATTTAAAGTGATGAAAGTAATCTACAACCAAGATTACACTTCCCAGCATGGATCTCATTCAGATTCGACAGAGAAATTAAAACCTTTACAGACAAGCAAAAGCTAAGAGGATTCAGCACCACGAAAACAGCTTTACAACAAATGCTAAAGGAAATTCTCTAGGCAGGAAACAGAAGAGAAGGAAAAGATCTACAATAACAAACCCAAAACAATAAAGAAAATGGCAGTAGGAACATATATATCGATAACTACCTTAAATGTAAATGGATTAAATGCTCCAACCAAAAGACATAGACTGGCTGAATGGATACAAAAAGAAGATCCATATGTATGCTGTCTACAACAGACACACTTCAGACCTAGGGACACATACAGACTGAAAGTGAGGGGATGGAAAAAGATACTCCATGCAAATGAAAATCAAAAGAAAGCTGGTGTAGCAATTCTCATATCAGACAAAATAAACTTTAAAATAAAGACTAGTCAAAGAAACAAAGAAGGACACTACATAATGATCCAGGGATCAATCAAAGAAGAAGATATAACAATTATAAATATTTATGCACCCAATATAGGAGCACCTCAGTACATAAGGCAAAGGCTAACAACCATAAAAGGGTAAATCGACAGTAACACAATCATAGTAGAGGACATTAACACCCCATTTTTACCAATGGACAGATCATCCAAATTGAAAATAAATAAGAAAACATAAGTTTTAAATAATACATTAAACAAGATGGACTTAATTGATATTTATAAGACATTCCATCCAAAAACAACAGAATACACTTTCTTCTCAAGTGCTCATGGAACATTCTCCAGGATAGATCATATCTTGGGTCACAAGTCAAGCCTGGGTAAATTTAAGAAAATTGAAGTCATATCCAATATCTTTTCTGACCACAACGCTATGAGACTAGATATCAATTGCACGAAAAAATCTGTAAAAAATACCATGAAATGGAGGCTAAACAATACACTACTTAAAAACCAATAGATCACTGAAGAAATCAACAGGAAATCAAAAAATACCGAGAAACAAATGACAATGTAAACACAATAACACAAAACCTATGGGATGCAGCAAAAGCAGTTCTAAGACGGAAGTTTATAGCAATACAATCTTACCTCAAAAAAAAAAGAAACATCCCAAATAAAAAACCTAACCTTACACCCAAAGCAATTAGAGAAAGAAGAACAAAACAAAACCCAAAGTTAGCAGAAGGAAAGAAATCATAAAGATCAGATCAGAAATAAATGAAAATCAAATGAAGGAAATGATAGCAAAGATCAATAAAACTAAAAGCTGCTTCTTTGAGAAAATAAACAAAATTGATTAACCATTAGCCAGACTCATCAAGAAAAGAAGGGAGAAGACTCAAATCAATAGAATTAGAAATGAAAAAGGAGAAGTAATAACTGACACTGCAGAAATACAAAGGATCATGAGAGATTACTACAAGCAATTATATGCCAATAAAATGGACAACCTGGAAGAAATGGAGAAATTCTTAGAAAAGCACAACCTCTGAGACTGAAGCAGGAAGAAATAGAAAATATAAACAGACCAATCACAAGCACTGAAATTGAAACTGTGATTAGAAAACTTCCAACAAACAAAAGTTCAGAATCAGCTAGGGGCAGGACAGGAATAAAGATGCACAGGTAGAGAATGGATTTGAGGGCATGGGAAGGGGGAATGGTAAGCTGGGACAAAGTGACGGAGGAACACTCCCAAACTCATTCTACGAGGCCACCATCACTCTGATATAAAAACCAGACAAAGATGTCACAAAAAAAGAAAACTCCAGGCCAATATCACGGATGAACATAGATGCAAATATCCTCAACAAAATACTAGCAAACAGAATCCAACAGCACATTAAAGAGATCATACACCATGATCAAGTGGGGTTTATCCCAGGAATGCAAGGATTCTTCAGTATATGCAAATCAATCAATGTGATACACCATATTAAAAAACTGAAGGAGAAAAAACATATGATCGTCTCAATAGATGCAGAAAAAACTTTTTACAAAATTTAATACCCATTTATGATAAAAACCCTCCAGAAAGTAGGCATAGAGGGAACCTTCCTCAACATAATAAAGGCCATATATGACAAACCCACAGCCAACATCGTTCTCAATGGTGAAAAATTGAAACCATTTCCACTAAGATCAGGAACTGGACAAGGTTGCCCACCCTCACCACTATTATTCAACACAGTTTTGTAAGTTTTAGCCACAGCAATGAGAGAAGAACAATAAAAGGAATTCAAATCAGAAAAGAAGAAGGAAAGCTGTCACTGTTTGCAAATGACATGACACTATTTGTAGACAATCCTAAAGATGCTACCAGAAAACTACTAGAGCTAATCAATGAATTTGGTAAAGTAGTGGGGTACAAAATTAATGCACAGAAATCTCTTGCCTTCCTATTACTAATGATGAAAAGTCAGAAAGAGAAATTAAGGAAACACACCCATTTACCATTGCAACAAAAAGGATAAAATACCTAGGAATAAACCTAACTAAAGAGACAAAAGACCTATATGCAGAAAACTATGACACTGATGAAAGAAATGAAAGATGATACAGACAAATGGAGAAATATACCATGTTCTCGGATTGGAAGAATCAACATTGTGAAAATGACTATACTACCCAAAGCCATCTACAGATTCAATGCAATCTCTATCAAACTACCAATGGCATTCTTCACAAAAGTTGAACAAAAATTGTCACAATTTGTATGGAAACACAAAAGACCCCGAATAACCAAAGCAATCTTGAGAAAGAAAAACAGAGCCCGAGGAATCAGGCTCCCTGACTTCAGACTATATTACAAAGTTACAGCAATCAAGACAGTACGGCACTGGCACAAAAACAGAAATATAGATCAATGGAACAGGATAGAAAGCCCAGAGATAAACCCATGCACATATAGTCACCTTATCTTTGATAAAGGAGGCAAGAATATACAATGGTGAACAGACAGCCTCTTCAAGAAGTGGTGCTGGGAAAACTGGACAGCTACCTGTAAAAGAATGAAATGAGTACACTCCCTAACACCATACACAAAAATAAACTCAAAATGGATTAAAGACCTAAATGTAAGTCCAGACACTATAAAACTCTTAGAGGAAAACATAGGCAGAACACTCTACGACATAAATCACAGCAAGATCCTTTTTGACTCACCTCCTAGAGAAATGGAAATAAAAACAAAAATAAACAAATGGGACCTAATGAAACTTAAAAGCTTTTGCACAGCAAAGGAAAGTATAAACAAGATGAAAAGAGAACCCTCAGTATGGGAGAAAATAATTGCAAATGAAGCAACTGACAAAGGATTTATCTCCAAAATATACAAGCAGCCCATGTAGCTTAATACCAAAGAAACAAACAACCCAATCCAAAAAAGGGAAGAAGACCTAAATAGATATTTCTCCAAAGAAGATATACAGATTGCCAACAAACACATGATAGAATGCTCAACATCATTAATCTTTAGAGAAATGCAAATTAAAACTACCATGAGGTATCACCTCACACTGGTTCGAACGGCCATCATCAAAACATCTACAAACAATTAATGCTGGTGAGGGTGTGGAGAAAAGGGAACCCTCTTGCACTGTTAGTGGGACTGTAAATTGATACAGCCATTATGGAAAACAGTATGGAAGTTCCTTAAAAAAACTAAAACTAGAGCTACTATACAACCCAGCAATCCCACTGCTGGGCATCTACCCTGAGAAAACCATAATTCAAAAAGAATCATGTACCACAATGTTCATTGCAGCACTATTTACAATAGCCAGGACATGGGAGCAACCTAAGTTTCCATCGACAGATGAATGGATAAAGAAGATGTGGTACATATATACAATGGAATATTACTCATCCATAAAAAGAAACGAATTTGAGTTATTTTCAGTGAGGTGGATGAACCTAGAAACTGTCATACAGAGTGAAGTAACTCAGAAAGAGAAAAACAAATACCGTATGCTAACACATATATATTTGGAATCTAAAAAAAAAAAAAAAAAATGGTTCTGCAGAAGCTAGGGGCAGGACAGGAATAAAGATGCACAGGTAGAGAATGGATTTGAGGGCATGGGAAGGGGGAATGGTAAGCTGGGACAAAGTGACAGTAGCATGGACATATATACACAACCAAATGTGAAATAGATAGCTAGTGGGAAGCAGGTGCATAGCACAGGGAGATTAGCTTGGTGCTTTGTGTCCACCTAGCGGGGTGGGATATTGAGGGTGGGAGGGAGACACAAGAGGGAGGGGATATGGTGATATATGTATACATATAGCTGATTCACCTTGTTATACAGCAGAAACTAACACACCATTGTAAAGCAATTATATTCCAATAAAGATATTAAAAAAAAAAGTATCTGTTTGAGAACTTGTTTTTCTGGGTAAAAATCTCATTTTTAATTTACAAGATATATGACCTTGGGCAGTTACTTCCTCTCCCTTTTCCCTAGTTTTCCTATTTACAAAATCTGGATAATAAGTATAACTTTATCTTATGACTATTGTGGAGAATAAATATGTTGATATTTGCAAGAAGATAAAATAATTCATTGCATATAGTAAATACACAATACATATTAGATATTTGTATATTAAAATACAGATGGGATATACAGATGTATACTTTTTAAGATATTCAAGTCTTTTAGTTTCCTTAGTTTGCTCTGCAAGATTTCAGAGCATGTTTCAGTGTATGTTTGTGTATGTGTATGTAACTCTGTGTGTCTATTAATAGATTCATTGCTAAATGTGAAACAGAAATAATTTTCTGCTGTATCCAAATTGGCAAAGGGCTCACAGTTGAAGACAATGCATGTTAAGTGAAGAGAGGCTCTAAATTTAACGTTCGCAGAGTTGCCCAGCATATCGGCCCTCATGGTTTGCAGAGCCTCAGGCAAATATATTTTAGGAGGCTTCTCTTTCTATAAACAATTTGATTAAAAATGTATCAAAAGATATATGATCCCTTGTGAAATATACTGATTTATCAATGATTAATTAATGGCAAATCAGTGGTACTTGCATATTTTATGGCCAATGAGTGCATGATAAGAGTTTTCTAGTGTCCAGGCACCATTTCTTCCTACTCAGTTCTAGGAACCATCTCTGTATTCTTCATTGTCAAATGCATTGCTAGTGGCTAATGTCATATTTCCTATCATGAGGAGCAAGGCTATTATTACTCCCAATGCCGTGCTCTTAGGAAACCATTTGTGTAAAACAATTCAGATCTTCTTGCTTCTTCAGCTCCTTAGCAATTTTTATTCATTTTTTTAAAATGCTGTTTACCTCATAACTCATGATACTGCATCATCCTTCAAACAGCCAATGACTATCAGCTTCCAATGGCTCTATAATGGCTGTTACTGTACTTTGCTGATGATACCCACAAATGTAAGTCTTACCCAGATGTGCAGGAAGACACGAATCATAATTTTCTTTCTTGTCCTGTTAAATTTACCATTTGGAGTATTATAGGCTAAATACAGTATGATATTCATTTTCTAATGATGACTTCTCTTGAACTATTTAAGTTATAGTCACTACATTCTTAAAATGTGATTTCTTTCCATGTAAACTGCAAACCTGCCTTCTACACAGTGCTGTCAATGGGGTAGATAGTCAAGGGTCCATGGGCAGAAGTTCCATTTATACAAGGAAACTTCTACTTCTAGTTTTCATAACTTAAGATTTATCAGTTGAAGCATGAGGGGGTACCAATGAGAAGTGTCTATTGATTTTGAAGAGCAACAATCTTGAAAAAACTCAGAGGAGATTGCCAATGCCATCCTTGAAGGACTGTCTGAGCTGGTGGAGTGACTGCCCTGGGTGCCAGTGCGTGGGGATGCACAAGATGAAGAACACATGTTACTACCCCAACTGCCCTTGGGTGCTTTAGAACATGGGTGGCACCATGGGTGGCACCATGGTTAGAGCACTGGCAGCTGAGAGCTAATGCCCAGGCTTTATATGGCTCAAGCCCAAAGGTAATCACACCACTGGTAACTCAGAGTCTTAAAATTTTCGTGTGTCTGATGTGACTGAGACCCACTCAAGATCAGCATGTCAGTACCAGCCTGATAGCCCCATCGAATGCAATCCCATGAGAGAAATACTACCTTAGTCAGTAGGTGTGGCCCACTTACCATGATGTGCTCCTGGACTAGAAACCATCCAGGACCCTGGGGTAATCCTATCAGCTTGAGTCTCAGAGCTCTTGGGGCATCTGGTAGACCCCATGCTTGGGATAAAGAGATGGAGAGTTCCCCGCAAGGAGAGAAACAAAGACATGGGCTCAGGGCACCCTGCCTGGATAGCACTGCCAGCCCAAGCTGATCCCAATCACCAGGGAGAACATAGAAACTTTTGAAATAGGTGCTTCTAGAGACCAGAATTCACACAAGGCAAGATCCTGGCTTGGAGTGCCCTGCCCAGATGCATGGGAAGGCACCACAAAGTGCAGCTCCTCCTTGACCCCCCCACACCCCCAATCAGGCCTGGGAAGGAGTGCTGCCTACCTTTTACCTACAGGGTAGAGATTTACTGAGAAAGAATTCATTGACAAAATTTAAGGAAAAGAAAACACACAAGGAAAGCAAAGTTCTTCTTCCTCCTCAAGCCAAGTGAGGGTAGCTCTAAGAGAACCCCTTAGAAAAAAATGGGAGATGTATGCAAGATGAGGAGCCTGAACTCTCACACCTCAGTGAGCTCTTCAGGTGATTCTAATCCATGCTAAAGCCTGAGAACCACTAAGGAAAGGACTGTTGTGACTCACATTTTCAAATACTTTGTTTCCCTAAGGTCATATTTCAGAGGAAGAGTTGTTGTTTTAGACTACCTTTTCCTGGTGTCAATAAACATTTGAATCATTTAAATCCCCTTTCTCTGATTTCATGCTTTCGTGCTTTACCAAGACAACTTCTGATTTCATTTGGCTTCTATATCACTTAAAAGGCTACAAACTTCATTTAATGAAAATTTACAATTCAAACAGAATTAACAACAAAAAAGGTATCATCAAATAAATGAATGAATGATTGAATGATAGAATGGGGTAGCTTTCAGAGTTGGTTAACCGGGTGGCTCAATAACACCATCAAGGGCCATATTTCCTTTTTTATTCTCACCTTTGTTCTTATGTTTCCAAAAAGGTTGCAGCATCCTAGGCATCACTCACAACTACAGAAGCATCCTTGTGCATATATTTTAAAAAAGTTTCACAGCTGAATTCCACAATTGTATCAGAGACCTAAGCCTAACACAATCACTGTCAAGGATATTTGAACCACCACAATTGGGTTAAAACAATTAGGAATCATTCTCTGAGCTGTGTTGGGAAGAGGGTGGCAAGTGTGAAGCAATTTGATGTAAGCCAATTTCTTGCAATAAACCTCTTAGTATCCATCTCCTACTGGTTCTATGTCTCTGGTTGAAACCTGACTAGTATGCTTTATATCACAGATATTCACTAAATTAAATTTTATTAATTGTAAAGTACGTTATAAATATCTTCCCTGGTAACCCCTACCTCACTTCATGATTTCATTAAAATATACATAGAAAATCCATTTCATATTAGGGTATATCATGCTGTGATATTAATTGGATATACTATGAATTAAAAAGTGATTATAATAGTTAATATGTAACTATAAAATGGGTCTTTCACCAAAAGCAAATATTCTAGGCAGGTTCCTTTCTAGCTATACATTCATTCGTTCATATGTGAAAAACACTGGATATTAGTAGACCTCAAAACATACATGACAACTAAATATGAATATCACTTTGCTTCAATTAGAAAAAGGCAAATTGGTTTGCTGATATTAGATTTAAATGATTTCTGTTTTCTTTCTGGTACTGAAAGAAAATATTGTGCACATAGCTGATATGTAATAAACATCTGCTTATTATTAGAAAATTACATATTTTGCATTCTATTTTGCAGAAATTCACTGATGGCAGTCAAAAAGCTATTTTTTAGAGAAGTCATTGACCAGTTTTCATTATTTTTGGATATTAACAAAGAGCAACTATTTACACTACTACTTAATGTGTAAAATTACATCTATTAAAGGACACTAAAAATGTTTGTAAATTTTTATAAAGTAAATTAACTTGATAACCCATTGCAGTATTCACGAATGCATTTTTCACAGAACTAGAATAAATAATTATAAATTTGTATGAAAACAACAAAGACCCAGAATAGCCAAAACAATCTTGAGAAAGCAGAATAAAGCTGGAGGTGTCACACTCCCTGATTTCAAGCTATACTACAAAGCTACAGTAATCAAAATAGTATGGTACTAGCACCAAAAAAGACACATAGATCAATGAAACAGAATAAAGAGCCCCCAAATGAATCCACATTTATATGTTCAATTAACCTACAACAAAGAAGAAACGAATATACAATAAAAAGACAGCTTCTTCAATAAATGGTGTTGGGAAAACTGGACAGCTACATGCAGATAAAACTGGACTACTTTCTCACAGCATATACAAAAAATAAACTCAAAATGTATTAAAAACTTAAATGTAAGATCTGAAACCATAAAACTCCTAGAAGAAAACCTAGGTAGTACAATCTTTGACATCGGTCTTAGCAATACTCTTTCAGATCTGTCACCTCAGGTAAAGGAAGCAAAAGCAAAAATAAACAAATGGGACTACATCAAACAAAAAACTTTTGCACAGCAAAGGGAACTATTGACAAAACAAAAAGGCAGATTACTGAATGGAAGAAAATATTTACAAAGGATATATATATTTATAAGGGGTTAATATACAAAGAACTCACATGACTCAACATCAAAAATATATGCAACCTGCTCAAAAAGTGGGCAGAGGACCTAAACAGACATTTTTCAAAGATGACATACAGATGGCCAAGAGACACATAAAAAATGCTCAACATCACTAATGATCAGAGAAATGTAAATGAAAACCACAATGAGATACCACCTCACACCTGTCAGAGTGACTATCATCAAAAAGGCAACAAATAACAAGTGCTGGTGAGGATGTGGAGAAATGGAACCCTTGTGCACTGTTGGCAGGAAGGTAAATTGGTATAGCCACAATGGAAAACATTATGAAGGTTTCTCAAAAATTTAAAAATAGAACCCACCATATTATATAACAATTTCACTTCTGGGTATTTACCAGAATAAAACAAAAACACTAATTTGAAAAGATACACGCACCCCAATGTTTATTGCAGCATTATTTACAATAGCCAAGATATGGAAGCAACCTCAGTGAATAAAGTATATATTATATTACATTTATATCTGTAATTGCTCAGCCTTTAAAAAAGTGAAATAATGCCATTTTTTTTTTTTGTCCACTGAAGCTTTAAATTTATTACCTTGCCTCCCCCAGCACACAAGTTAAGACAAATTTCACTACTATCCTTTGTTCTATGATGGAAATTAACAGTGTGCTCCTCTTGACTTTGACCCTTCCTTCTGCCTCTTCCTTTCCTTTTCCATAGTTTTTAAAGTGAAGCACTTTGAAATATGCATTTACTGGCTATGTGAACATTTTGTGGTTAATCATTAGAGGGATCCTAGACCAATGGAGAAACCCAAACATTTCTATTTTATTGATCCATGGCATGTACTGATCCAGCAACAATTAACTGTAACTTCCTGGAAATATACAGATACTGGATGCTCTTGCAGAGTATTTAAAAACAGAAGCTATGGATTCAGGCTCACTTGGGTTAGAATACTGGCTTTGCCATTTCCTAGCTTCAGGCTTCAGCTTTAAGCCCTTGGGCAAGGTACTTAACCACAGTGAGCCTCAGTTTCCCCACCTAAGATATGGGGATGATAGTACTGCCTGTAAGAATTATAAAGATTGTCTGGAGGGTTAAAGGACAGACAGTATGTGTAAAGGCTGGCAATTAGCAAGTACTTGATATGTATTAGCTGCTATTCTATCATCCCATTGGCCAAAATACTGCATATTACCACAGTTACTTGGGCATTTTCTAACAATCTAAGGGCACCCACAACTTGTACATTTATTTTAATTATTCTATTTAATTCTCCCATGAATTATATAAGCTCAGTTATATAATAACTTTTATTATATATTCTAAAGAAGTAGTAAAGCACAATGTTCACTTACACAATTAACATGCAGTCAGCACTGGGTAACTCAGAGACACAAATGTCAACAAGTTTTGTTCAGAACTCATCTGCATGATACATAAGGTCTGCACTATTGCTGTGACTCTGCAGACAAGCTTTCAAAGCAGGCCTCCCCACCAGTGGCATCAGAACCATAAGAGAAGCTTAAATAAAACAACAGATTTCTGTGCCCATCCCCCCAAAGTTCTGATTCAGAAAGTCTGAGGTAGGGCCTATGAATCTCTCATTTCTGTGCCAAACACGAGACATCAGACCACCAGGGAGCTGCTGGATCTCTATTTTTGAAAGGCTCCCAGGGTGATGTCTACATATGTAGAATCAGGCTCTAAAATGCTGATGCAGAGCACGATCATTTTTTTATTGGATCTGGGCGACTGAGAATAGTGAAACCACAGTTAAAGCACCTGTTTTTTTAAGACCCTGAAATTACCGTTAGGTGATAGGTGTTGAGTCTGACACTGGAAAGCATTTCTCCATTGTGGTGACGGCTTGAGAGAGCCATCAGCTTTCCCCAGGTCGTGGATGGCCTTGTTATCCAGCAGTTCCTTCTTGTCACTTGGTCTCACTGCGTTGTTCAGCATGGCTCTAACCACAGCCATCACTGGCACAGAATGGCTCCTGGATCAAGATTCTGGTAAGGAGCCAAAGAACTTCCTAACCAACCATTCACCTGGGCGAGATTCTTGCCTATCACATAATAGAACTCCGGGCCAAAATATGGAGTAACGATCAAATTTTAACTCTTCAACCCTAGCTTCCACTTCTCCCTTGACTTGCAGATATAAAAAATTGCTTGACTTATCAGCCCCCTTAGAGGACAGCAAGTTGAAATGTTTGCACCTTCCAGCTTTGGCCGGCTCTGCAGCCTTCAGGACGTAACCTAGATCAACGCGAACAAATCCCTCCGACCCAGCTTTTTGTCTGGTGGTACCCAGGCAACAGAATCCAACATCATGACCTTGAAAGGCAGAAGCGTAGTCATCCAATTTCTCAAAGTCCACCACTTCTTGATTCACGTTTGTAGAAACTTCCTCGTCGAAGGTGAGCTTCCTCTGGCCAGTCAGCGTCACTTTGGAAAACAGGCCCTGCTCGAGGATTTCTTTCAAGAGCACTCTGTCGGTTTCCCCGCTGGCACCCAAAATAAAGACGGATTTATTCTGCATCCTGAAGTCTTCCGAAGCCTCGGCAGCGCTTCTGTCTCGGCCATGCTGGAGCCGGCCCCCCGGCCCCGCGTCCTCAGGCTGCAGCAGGAGCAGCGCGCAACGGCCACCAGCGCGACACTGGCGCCGCCACCGCCACCGCCGCGCTCAGGGCTGCAGGCCGGGACATCCGGCCATCCCTCCAGCCCAGAGCTTTCATCCCCTCGCCGGCCTCTGTGAGGCCCCTCCCCTGTCCGCGCCCACCCGACTTCGTCAATCTTGGCATTTTTGACAACACAGATGGATCTAGTGGCTATCATGCTAAGTGAAATAAATCAGAGAGACGAACACAAATATCGCACGACCTCACTTACAGGTGAAATCTAAAAACAGGTGTTTGCCAGATTGGAGGAGGGTAGAGGAGTTGTGCAAAATAGGTAGCGGGGATTAAGAGGTACAGACTTCCAGGTATAAAATAAACCATGGGATGTAACATAAAGCAAGGAATATGGGTTAATAATAATAATATTAACCATGTTCCTTGTGAGGGGACCGATGGTCACCAGATTTATCATGGTGATCATTTTGTAATCTATGTAAATGTAAAACCACTATGTAGTATACCTGAAACTAACATAACATTGTACACCCACTGTATTTCAATTTAAAAAAAAAAGTTTTTTGGATAGATCAATAATAATGTCCAGAGCTTGATTAAATCAGGTCACAAGCTCTACAGATTAGGTGTTATCTCAAACTTGCATGGATTAATTATTTTCTTTGAAGGATCTTACACCAAGATCTGCCATAGTAGATCAAACATTTTTAATTAACAGAAATTAAAGCAGTATCCAGTACCTACCTATGGTTTTGGAAAATTTTTTTGCTGTTTGGTTGAACTAAGATTGTTCAGACTATTTGATGGAACATATTCAAACTGGTTCTTGAGTAATTAAGCTCATCTGGAGTCCTTCCGTAATACTTTGGATTAATATGATTTTTGTACAAAAACTAATTTCATATTGAGAGAAGTAGAGTGTGGCACTGGGATGTTTAGTTGTTTTGTTTTTTCTTGCACAGGATGAGAGAAGGCAGAATCCCTGGCTGATGGAATCTAATAATCATTTACCTAAAGCTGACTTGAACCAGATTTAGCTGTTCTGACTCTGATCATCAAGATATAAAGCTTTGGGGCTTTGGCTACAGATCACTTTTTTCTTTAATAAATGGTTGTAATTTCAATGACCTTTTCTTAAACCTCCTTATCTACTTACATGCAAAATTGCAAGAAATGAAGCTTGAGATTTTTCCAATCCATGTCTAAAAACTAGAATTACTCCCACTGTGACACGAATCAGAGTGCAGTTATGATCATTTAAGATACCAAGTTGAACAATTATTTTTACAATCCCACAATTCTGATTCCCTTCCACCCTAGACTTCTCAGCATTAGTCAGGAAAACGAGAAGAAAAAGAACTGACAACATAATTTTTTCTATTTAACAAATGAAAGTAAAAAGAAATGTAATCGAATAAATGCAATACATTCCTACTATCTTAGATACCTTTAGAAAGTTTATTCATTCATTATTTCATCCCTCATTCAAATATTTATAGAGTGCTTAATATGAACTGGCAATATTGTAGGCACTGGGGATGTTACATATACAGGAAAAAATCTCTGCCATTGTAAAATGTATATAATAGTGAGTGGAGATAGAAAATAATTTCTAAGCAAAAAATATTTCAGATAAGGATAATTAACATAGACAAAATGAAACAAAGTAATTCATGAAAATGCATGTTGTGTGATGAGGTGTGATGGGGGTGTGAAGAACATCTTTAATTAGAACTGTCAGCAAAAGCCAAGCTGAGGTTATGGTATTTTAATTAATATAGAGCCAATCACAAAATCAATACTATAATAATATGTCACTGAAAAAGTTTATTTAAAATCAAGTCAAATGTTTCAATGATTTTATGAAGTACATTAAAAAG
This sequence comes from Physeter macrocephalus, assembly GCF_002837175.3. Classification (NCBI taxonomy): domain Eukaryota; kingdom Metazoa; phylum Chordata; class Mammalia; order Artiodactyla; family Physeteridae; genus Physeter; species Physeter macrocephalus. The sequence goes on along the minus strand of NC_041220.1, from coordinate 129,286,063 downwards.
CAAGTATCAAAAATGAGAGAAAACCTTTAAATTCATCTTTATGTACGGGGAGTAGCATCAACATCGTTAAATATATTAAGTGGATAACTATTATAATTTAATAGTGTAATGATATAAAAGATGATGTGTTTTCCTTTTTCTTTGATTTACTTCTTTATCACACATGATGTCAAAATTATAAAATGACAAAGGCTCAAGGAGAATTCTAAGCTTATGTATTAAAGATGGTTGAAGTATCCAAAATGTTTGGAAAATATGACTTTAGGATGAGGGCTGGAATATGTAGAAATATGAATCTTTTTATTTCATAAAATGCTAAATATTCTTTTCTTATTTTTAATTTTTTTTATTTTTGAATTTTTGAATTTCATTTTATTTATTTTTTTATATATCAGATTCTTATTAGTGGTGTGATGAATTGGGAGATTGGAATTGTCATATATACACTAATATGTATAAAATGGATAACTAACTACATATTCTTTTAGATCATTGATATTTGACTTTTCACAAGAATATACCGACTACTGAGTTATTAAATTTTCATTGTATACTTCTCTGAGGTTGACTCAATTAGACATCTGGCTAGCTGATATTTGTAGGTTTGTAATTCTTACCAGAGAAATCACCCATTTTGTTTATTTTTTAAAATGAAAGACATGGTAAAATGAAAGGCAATTTTCTTAATTTTAGGTGTACTTTCTATCTAAAGTATTGCTCATTTCTATTTCATTCTCTATGCAGTCTCCTTATTGATCTATCAAAAATACAAACATATCATTGAAAAGTGTGAGCATATAAATTCCATGCTTAAAATGCTTCAAAGACTTATTATCTGGTCAGTGCTTTTCAACATGTTTCACTGATATGTTCTAAATTGTATTGGAGGGCTTCCCTGGTGGCGCAGTGGTTGAGAATCCGCCTGCTGATGCAGGGGACACGGGTTCGTGCCCCGGTCTGGGAAGATCCCACATGCCGCGGAGCGGCTGGGCCCGTGAGCCATGGCCGCTGAGCCTGCGCGTCCGGAGCCTGTGCTCCGCAACGGGAGAGGCCACAACAGTGAGAGGCCCGCCTAGCACAAAAAAAAAAAAAAAAAAAAAAAAATTGTATTGGACATTGAACACATATATCAGGGTGTGGGGATCTTTTTACTGAGGTATATTTTATATTCAGTAAAGTGAACAAAATTTAAGTGTATAATTCAACACATTTTAAAAAATTCTTTCACATGATAACTCACACTCCTATCAAAATACAGAATATTTTCATCATTTGAGAAAAAGCCCTTCTGCTTCTTCCCAAACTCCACACCTCTCCCCACTCTACCTGTCAAGAAGCAACCATTGTTGTGTTTCCTCGAAAGTTTCTTTGACTATAACAGAATTTCAAATCTAACTACAGAGTGTCTGGCTTCTTTTGATCAGCTAAATAGAAAAATGTTTCTTACATTTATCAATTTTTGTACATATTAGTAGCTTATTCCTTCGTTGTCTTAATTTGCTGAGAGTTATTCCACTATCTGGATATACAACATTTTTCCTAGCCATTCTCCAGTTGATGGACATTTGGATGTTTCCTGTTTTGAGCAACTATGAATATCGCTGTTATGTTATGGACATACTTGTGTACTTTTTGTGTACATATGTTTTCAATTCTCTTGTTTAAATAACTAAGTATAGAATAGCTAGGTCATGTTAAAAAAAAACTTTATGTTTAACTTTAAGAGAAACTGAGAAGCTGATTTCCAAGATGACTTTAATCATTTTATTCTCCCATCACTAATGTCTACATCTATGCCAACATTGAAGGTTGATGGCCTTTTGAAATCTAGTAAATATGTAGTAATATCTCATTGAGGTCTTATTTTGCATTTCTCTGAGGACTAATAATGGTCACTTGTTCATGTGCTTATTGGGCATTTATCTTATTTTGTGAAATTTTTTGTATCTTTTGACTAATTTTTAATTTGGTTATGTTTTTATTATTGAATTGTAGCAGTTATATATTCTGGATACAGATTCCTTGTCAAATGAACTGTAGATATTTTCTCCCAGTCTGTAGTTTGTTTCTTCAATCCTCTATGAAAAAAAAAAAAAATTGCCTACCTAAGGCTAAGAAGATATTTTCTTGCTTTATGACTTTAATCATTTTATTCTCCCATCACTAATGTCTACATCTATGCCAACATTGAAGGTTGATGGCCTTTTGAAATCTAGTAAATATGTAGTAATATCTCATTGAGGTCTTATTTTGCATTTCTCTGAGGACTAATAATGGTCACTTGTTCATGTGCTTATTGGGCATTTATCTTATTTTGTGAAATTTTTTGTATCTTTTGACTAATTTTTAATTTGGTTATGTTTTTATTATTGAATTGTAGCAGTTATATATTCTGGATACAGATTCCTTGTCAAATGAACTGTAGATATTTTCTCCCAGTCTGTAGTTTGTTTCTTCAATCCTCTATGAAAAAAAAAAAAATTGCCTACCTAAGGCTAAGAAGATATTTTCTTGCTTTCTTGTAGAACAAGAGAACAAACTGTTCCAGCATCAAATATTTTGAAAAGACTTTAATGTCTTTATTGAGGCATTCTGGTGCCAAGTTTTAAAACAAATTGACCATGTAAATGTGAACCAACTTCTGGACTCCATTCTGTTCCACTAATCTAGTTGTCTATCTTTATGTTAATACCATACTAACTAGCTTGGTAAATGTAGATGTGTGCAAATTTTTATTTCAGATAATGTATCTCCTCCAGCATTGTTTTTCTTTTTCAACTTTTGTCTATTTTAAGTACTTTGAGGTTCTACATACATTTTGTAATTAGCTGGTCAATTTCTACAAACAACATGCTGAAATATTTATTAGTATTGCATCAAATCTATAGATCAACTTGGATGAATTGGCAGCAAAACAATATTGAGTTCTCCATTCTATTACTGGGTATAAATCCTATTTGTTTAAGTTTCTTTAGGTTTCCCTGAATGTGGTTTTGTTTCGCTACATGCTACAATTTATAATATAATGTATCTTTAATATCATTGAGAACTTTTTTTTTTACTTTCAAATTTTTCTTTTGTTCTATTGGTTAAGTGCAAATAGGATGCTTAGGTGGCAAATGTATGGGCATTTTCCAGGTACCTCTTTGTTATTAATTTATAATTTGTATTTTTCTTTGTAGAATTCCTAAACATTATTAAATTTATACATAACTATATCATATTAAAAAAATAATGCTGTGCCTGATATTGCAACTGCAATTCCAATTCAGTCTCACACACACACACACACTCATACAACTATATCATATTAAAAAAATAATGCTGTGCCTGATATTGCAACTGCAATTCCAATTCAGTCTCACACACACACACACACACATACACACTCACACAAATTAACCTGCTATTCTATCACTTTGCTAAATTCTTTTATTAGCACTGGTAGGTTTTTTTTCTTGTTGCATTGTTTTCTTTTATGTTCCTTAGGATGTTCTACATACAAGATTATGTCCTCTGTGAATATAGGTAACTGTTTCTTCCTATTGAATTGGTATTACTTTTTTTTTCTTTATCTTGACTTATTATACTGGATAGGACCTCCAGTTTGAATGGAAATGATAAACAGACATATATGTCTTTTTTGCAATCCTAAAGGGAAGGTTTTCAGTTTTTTAACATATATCGTGATGCTAGCTATAGTTTTATTTTGTTTTGTTTTTTGTAGATGCACTTTATCAAATGGAGAATTTCTTTTATTCTGTTGCTAGAATGCTGGTCATTTTTATTACGAGTGTGTTAGATTTCTCTGACACTTTATAAATTTATTGATAGAATGTTTTTGTTTCTCCTTTAATGAATATGATGAATTATATTGTTTGATTTTGAATTTAAAAAGTGTGGCTCTGAGTTTTGATAATATTTGTTTAGGACTTATAGCTTATAGCACCTAAATCAGAGGTTAGTCTGATAAATAAAATATTATTGGAACTTAGCCATGTCAATTCATTTACATATACTCTATGACTTTTTACACTACTATGGGAGAGTTGAGCTGTTTCAACAGAAATAATATGATCCTCAAAGTATAAAACATTTACTCCCTGAGCTTTTAAAGAAAATGTTTGCTAACCCCAGGCCAATATCAGTGAATGATATTAGTGTGTATTTTTTTTTCTTTTTTTGGTAATGTCTTTGGAATTACTGGCCATATAAACTAAGATAAGAAGTGTTTATTGCTCCTTTATGAAAAAGCTTTTGTAAAATTTTTTTTCTTGTAACTTTTTGGCATAGAATTTTGATAAGCCTTCTGGCCTAGAGTCTTCTTAGTTGGAAAGCTTGTAATTAAAATGCAATTACTTTAATATATAAGATTATTATTTTTTTAAATTTACCCTATGAAAATTCTAGTAATTTCTTTTCAAAGAATTTGTCCAAATCTTCTAGGTGAATTAATAATTTTATCATAATATTCTTTCATTATCCTTCTGAAGAATCTATAGTGATTTTTAAATTTAATTCCTAAATTATTCACTTGTGTCTTCCATATTTTTCTGGATAAGTCTAGTTAGTGATTTACCAATCTTATTAATTTTTTTAAAGAATCAAGTTTTGTTTTCATTAATTATTTCTGTTTTCTCCATTTGCTTTTTAATTGACTTAATTCTGTTTACCACTTCTTTGCTTACTTTGAATTTAATTTGCTGTTCTTTTTCTAGCTTCTCAGGGTAGACATTTAGGTCACCAGATTTAAAAATTTCTTCTTTTCGATAAGCATTTATAAGTTAGCTTCTAAGCCCTAATTTAGCTACATCTCACACATTTTGATATGTTATTATCATTTATTTTAAAGTATTTTCTAATTTCCCTTATACGATTTCTTCCTTAATTGATAGATTATTTAAAAATATGCTGCTTAATTTCCAAATAGTTGACGGTTTTATAGATTTTTGATTACTGATTTCCAATAAAATACCACTGTTTTGAAAATGCATTCTTAAAACTTGTATATTTATTGAGAATTATTTTATGGTCTGGCACATGGCCTATTCTAGTCAGCCATCTATGTGTAGCTGAAAAAAAATGTAGTCTATTGTGTGATTGGGTGTAATTTTCTATAAATGTCAGTTAATTCTACTTGGTTAATAGTGTTTCTCAAGTCTCTTACACCCTTACTGATTTGCTATTTACTTACTCCATAAATGACTGAGGGGGGATTGTTGACATTTCCAACTATAATCTCAGTTTGCTTCTTTATCACTCCAGGCCTCATATTTTGAGAATATTTGAAGCTATATACACGTATTCTTGGAATTGTTATCCCTTCATGATTAATTGAACTTTTATCAGTGTGAAATGTCTGTTTTATTTCTGGTAATCTTTCTTGTTCTAGAATTAATTTTACTATTAATACAGCCTCTCCATTTTTCATGATTGGTGTTTGGTATATTATTTTTCATTCTCCTTTGAGTCCATATGTGTCTTTACAATCAGTTTGTCTCTTGTAAATATCATCATAAATACTGGACACAGTGCAGGTTTTGCTGGCACAAAATTCTCATAGCTTTTCTTTGGTTAGAAATGTCTTTATTTCCTCTGCATTTTCCTAGCATATTTTTGCTGGATATGTAATTATAGGTTAAAGATTTTTAAATATAAACTTTTTATTAAAAAGATATCCTTTATGTTGTGCCTCTAAATGTAATATGTCTTTTTTTCCCCTTAGTTCTTTTAAAGTTTTCCTCTTTATTACTGGTTTGGGCAATTTTTAAATAATGTACCTTAATGTTCATCTTGTTATGTATACTCTGCTTAATGTTGACAGAGCTTCTTAAAACTGTTGATTTATATTTATATTAAAATTTGAAATATCTGGCCATTACTTTTTTTTTTGCTTGAAATTTTCTCTCTTCTTACCGTATGTCAATTACATGCATATGAGACTACTTGACGTTTTCCCAGAGTGCCCTGAAACTGTTCTCTTCCTTTTTTTTAACTCTGTATTTCAGTTTGAAGCAGTTTGAAGCATTCAGTTTTTCCCTTTATTCATGTTCAAATATTTTATTTATTAGGTTCTTTTGCTTATGAGCCCATCTTTGAAAATTTCACTTTGGGTATCTAATTTTGCTGTTTTAAATGTGCATTTGATTTATTTTTACAGTGTTTATTCCTCTAAGGAGATTTTACAGTTGTTCTTTCATTATCCTTATGTTTTTTTCTTAAATAGTTGAACACATTTGAATAGATCTTTTAAAATTATTGCCTGCTAATTCCATTACCTCTGACAGTTCTGTGTCTATTTTAATGGACTTACTTTTCTTATTATGGGACACATTTTTCTACTTCTTCACATATCTAATAGTATTTTATTGGATTTTGGACATGATGAGTGCTATGTTAGTGTGTGTATAAATTTTTTTTTCTCCCTTTTGAGAGTTTTGAGGTTTTTCATGGCGGTCAATTAATTTATTTGCACATTAGCTTGATCCATTCGATGGTTGCTTTTAAGTGTAATTAGGGTAAAAATAAAGAAGCCTTTATTCAAGAGTTAGAGTAGTTCTATTCTAATGTCACAACTTCTGAATTCTATTCAATGTCCAGCTATTCAGTGAGAACTCTTCATTCTTGCTTTTTGGAATATGAACATTTTTCAGTTGTGTCTGTTCATAATACATATAGTATATATTCATATATAAATATATATATACATATAAGCATATAAATATAAATATATATATATAGTTTTTTATTCCCCAGCTCACAGTTCCTGATAACCATTCTTTCCCTAACTTTATGGACTCTTTCCCACAGCATCTGCGGTTTAGTATTTGCCAATAATTCAAGGAAAGACTTTTAGGACTTTCTTTTTCTGTATAGGTCGCTATTTTCCTACCATGCAAATTTCTGTCACCCCAGTAGCCTTGAACTCAGTTTTCTCAACTCAGTGAGACTTCTATGATTTAGTCTTCCTTTCACTGTGCCACAGTCCAGACAGTGTTGGTTGAAAGTCAGGATAAACATGAACCAAATTTCTTATTTCCCTTATACTTCAAATCATAGTCCTTCACTATCTAATGTTTAATGTATGAAAATAATTATTTAGTATATTTTGTCCAGATTTATAGTTGGTTATCATGGGGAATCTAGTCCTAAACTAGTTACTTCATCATTGATGGAAATAATATACTCTCTGGGAGGTCTTTTAAGTTATCCAACAGTGTGTTTTATAAATGTCAAATTTCTTTGACATCTCCTTATTATTATTATTTTTAATTATAGCAAATATGCATTATGAAATACCATAAATTTTTTATTTAAAAAGCAATATTTTATGTCTCTTTTGACAACTCAATATAGCCTCTCAAATTTCTTATAAATTAGAAGTTGCAAGAAGGTCATTTATGCCTAGTTTATATTTCTTTGGTAAGCACTAAAATTCTAACTCCTGCTCTTAGCCTCAATGTTAATCCCCAAAACCAAATCTTACATTCCAATGACACTGAATAGCGTATAATTAAGCCTATGCAAAGTATTATTTCCTTTTATGTGTCTTTCTCACTCTGTTCCCATTGTCTGAATCAACATCCACTTTCTTCATTCCCAGATAATTCTGTGGATATTTCAATAATTGTATTTGCTATGTTGTATTACAATTCCTTGGCATAAATTAGTTTTGTATTTATGTTTTTTTTGTATTTTACTGTATTCAATATTTATGTTTGTATTATATTTTTTGCACCTCCATCACCTAGTATAGTGCCTGGATAACGTAGATCCTAAAAAATTATTTGTTGACTATGTTTTTATGTATGGAAAAAATAGTGTCTTCCAGATGTGAGTGTGCATCAATTTCCTGTGGAAAATCCTTTGTGGGAAGCTAAATTGTGAATAGAAGTTAATTTCGTAAGCACAGAAAACGGAAAAAAATAAGTTGTTTAGATAATGTGGCATTGATCTGTAATTACCAGAATTATCTAATTTTATTGAAGAAGTATATAGTTCAATTCAATCAGACTTAGAGAATCATCTGGTTAGGGTATGTATTCCTAGAAATAGTGCTAGAAAAACAAGATCTATCATATGGACTTATTTTCACTCATTGAATATGAAAATTATTTTAACAATCACTTTGTCTATAATCCTCATTTTATAGCATGAAGAAGCTGATATCTGTGTAATCCCCTAGGTTGCCCAGTTTTTGTTTTATTTTGTTTTACAAATTCTAAACCCTCTAGTGGAAAAAATATGTAAATGAAGAAGCCAGTTCATATGTGACATATGTTTATAACTTTACTATTCTATCAGGTGTACTTCCAATAGACATTGGTGAAAAATTTTACAAACTTAGCTTCTACATTGCATTAAAGAGGCAAATAATAAAGTTGAGCTTTCCAAGCACACCTTGAAAAGAAATATTACAAGCAAAGAAAGCATGAAATTCTTTAGGAGTAAACCAGGGAGGTAGAGGTAGTAAGAATGAAATCCTTTACAGTGGAGAAAAAAATAGGTGTATCAAAAATTGCTACTTTGGTAATTATAAGATATGTATACCACATCAGTTTTAAAAGTAACTTCAAGATCTCACTGAAAACTAACTGGAGACTGGCAGAAAAACACTTGTACAAACAAGCCTATAAGAAAGATCTACACAGAATTGGGTAAGAAGGGAAGCAAAGCAATCAGGTCTGGATCTGTGTCCCTGGCAGGAGACAAAGAAGAGGAGGGAGATTACACAGGTGGAGATATTCCCTGAGTAGTGAGTGGCTTGAGCCACATATTGGGTGCCCCAGGCCTGGCGTCTGAAACCAGGAAGATGAGTCCCCTTAGCTGGCTTGAAAACCAGTGGGACTGACAGGAGAGCTGTAAGAAACCTAGACTGCACTCATGAAAAGTGTACACACACTGCTTACTCCCGAAACATGGCAGAAGAATCAGATTAAAACTGCAAGTGACACTGGCAGATTTTCTGCAACCAAAACAGTGTGGAGCCCCACCCGAGCTGAGCACCTGCTTTGTCCCACATGGTCGGCAAGGCAGCTCCACACAAGAGTAAAGGACTGCCACAGCCTGTGCCCTGACCCATGCCAAATGCCCACTCCAGACTCTCTTACACCAGCACTGCTCCCCTATGGGGTGAAGATGCCGAAAGCAAACACTCAGAGGGAACGGGGCCAGCTCAGACCTGAACATCAGGGCTTCTGCCCCAGCAACTTCTGTCCCCAGTAGGGTGGTGTTGGCCACTGAGCAGAGGAGAAGCCCTGGCTCATACCTAGCTCAGGCTCCAGCCCCTCTCTCTCCAGCCCTAACTCCTACCAAGGTGATAGCTGCCAGCACACCCTGGGGAAAGACATGACTCATGCTCACCTGAGATCCAGGTCTCCCACCAAAGTCACTGGGCATACACAGACTGTATAAGGACACACCCACACAAGGACACCCATTCAAGACTGGGATAGGTAACTGTTTCAACTAAATTCATAGAGACAGAGAAAGTTAAGCAAAATGAGAAGACAGAGAACTTGTTTCAATCAAAAAAACAAGAGAAAATCCCTTAAATAACAACTAAGGATATGACTAATAAGGGGTTAATATCCAAAATACATTAACAGCTCATACAATTCAATATCAAAAAAACAAACACCCAGGTTACAAAATGGGCAGAAGACCAAAGAAATTTTTCCAGTGAAGATATACAGATATCCAACAGGCATGTGAAAAGATACTCAGTATCTCTAACCATCAGAGAAATGTAAATCAAAACCACAATGAGATATCACTTCACACCTGTTCGAATGGCTATCTTCAAAAAGTCTACAAATAAATATTGGCAAGGATGTGGAGAAAAGGGAACCCTAGTATACTGTTGGTGGGAATGTAAATTGGTGCAGCCACTATAAAAAACACTATGGAGGTTCCTCAAAATACCAAAAATAGAACTACCATGTGATTTAGCAATTCCACTCCTAGGTATGTATCCGAAGAAAGTGAAAACACTAACTTAAAAAGATACATGCACCCCAATGTTCACAGCAGCATTATTTACAACAGCCAAGATATGGAAGCAAACTAAGTGTCTATCAACAGATGACTGGATAAAGAAGAAGTGGGGTTATATATATATAATTATATATATAATTGAAGTTATATATATAATATACAATATATATAATTGAATTGTACTCAGCCATAAAAAAGAATGAAATTCTGCTATTTGCAACAACATGGATGGACCTAGAAAGTATTATACTTAGTGAAATGTCATACAGAGCAAGACAAATACTGTATGTTATAACTTTTATATAGAATCTGAAAAATAAAACAAATGAATAAATATAACAAAATAGACACAGACTCACAAATATAGAAAAAAGAAAACTAATGGTTACCAGTGGGGAGAGGGAGGGGGAAGGGGTAAGATAAGCGTAGGGGATTAAGAGGTACAGACTATTATGTAAAACTAAATAAGCTCTAAAGATATATTGTACAGCACAGGGATAGCCATTATTTTTAAATAACTTTAAATGGAGTATAACCTATAAAAATATTGAATCAATCCAAAAAAAATTGAATCACTATGTTGTTCACCCAAAACTAATACGTTACACTTCATTTTTTTAAAAAAGTAACTTCAAAAAACACTGGAAATTGACAGTTATTTTCTAGGAAGAACGACTATCCTCTTAAGATAGAGGAAGAGATTTTCATTTTGAGACTTTCTTATCATTTGAGCCATGTTTTTGTCATGTATCTGTAGTATTTCTATATTTTATAAAAGGAAAAGGAAAAAAATATTTGATATGTTTCATACAATTATAAATTTGTAATCTAAATTCTCAGTCAGCCAGAATATAACTGAAGTGAATATGATAGGACTGTTGGATTTATGTTTCTAATACTTTGTAGAGTGGACTAATTTGCTTTTGGTGCTGTTTCTTCTGTTTGGTATATCTGGTGTGACTGTCTCAAATAGTATGTGTAATAGAACAAAATGCAGTCTGATTGATGATGACATTTAGTTATATAACTATTTCTATTTCCTTAAAGCCAGATGTTGTTGTCCTAATTTCTCCTGTGCCCAATTTAAATGTAGATGAGAATAAAGATCAAATTAAGAAGATAGTAATTTACATGAATAATGAGGTACAAATCAAAGAAAGGGACAACTGCAGAATTAACTATCAGCAATCCCCTTTGAATAAAGCCACGTTTTATCATTTGGAAATTTGGATATCAGGTACCTTATAGAGATTTTACTATTATAGGTTACCTTGGGAAATATACCTAATTTCAGAAAGAATGCTATTATAATTTAAGTATTTCTATCCAAACTGTGGACTAGTCTAATATGACTCACATAATAACCCAAGCCAATTTAAAGTGGCTGTCATGTTTTTCAGCATATACGTATACACACATATATATATAGTCTATTAATATTTTATTTGTACAACTTTTAACTGATATCAAATGACCCCACAATGCTCAGTGAATATCAAAGAGAATAGGACCAAAGATGAAAAATCTAGAACCTATCAGTGGCAATAGATTGTAGCTGTTCACTGCTAAGTAACTTTACACAAATTATTAAATTATAACATTTAAAAAAAAACACTGGTGATTATTTGTGCTGACAGAAAAACCCATCCTGAAAAACAAAAGCAACAAGAATATGTTATTCAAATCCTAAAGGCCATCTCAGAAAATTGTTTTGTTTCGTTAATTCCTTGAGGAAGGAAAAATAATTTTTAAATATTTGAGCATAAACTATTGAAGACTAAATATGGAGACACTGAGAAATAAGACAGTTGTATAAGTACATAATACAATTGTTACCATGGTCACTCACAAATGATAATACAGATTTAAATCAGGTCACACACAGTTCTGAACCAAACTATGGTGCAGGATAGGCTAAGTTTCTTAGGAGTGGTCTGCTATATAATTAATAGCTACTTTCGATGAGTCAGTCCTTATCAATACAACCAAATTAAAAGCAAACAAAAAATAGCTGCACAGCCCAAAACAGAAATAGATTTTTAAATTAATTGTATCATTTATAAGCAGTTTAATATTTATTTTGTTTTTCCCCCTCTATCATAACAATTTACTTGATATAAAAATCATAAGACCCTTATAAGCTAAATTTAGGCTCCCCAAACTTCTACAAACTTTAATTTGATATTAATACAAGGATTTGAGGAATAAGCAAATATCCATATTACAGTTGAATTTTTTATTTTTAACATCTTTATTGGAGTATAATTCCTTTACAATGGTGTGTTAGTTTCTGCTGTATAACAAAGTGAATCAGCTATACGTATACGTATATCCCCATATCCCCTCCCTCTTGCATCTCCCTCCCACCTTTGCTATCCCACCCCTCTAGGTGTACACAAAGCATCCAGCTGACCACCCTGTGCTATGCAGCTGCTTCCCACTAGCTATCGATTTTACATTTGGTAGTGTATATATGTTCATGCCACTCTCTCACTTCGTCACAGCTTACCCTTACCCTTCCTCATCTCCTCAAGTCCATTCTCTACGTCTGCGTCTTTATTCCTGTCCTGCCCCTAGGTTTTTCACAAACATTTTTCTTTTCTTTTTTTAGGTTCCATATACAAGTGTTAGCATACGGTATTTGTTTTTCTCTTTCTAGCTTACTTCACTACTATAACAGTCTCTAGGTCCATCCACATCACTACAAATAACTCAATTTTGTTTCCTTTTATGGCTGAGTAATATTCCACTGTACATATGTGCCACATCTTCTTTATGCATTCATCTGTCGATGGACACTTAGCTTGCTTCCATGTCCTGGCTATTGTAAATAGTGCTGCAATGAACATTGTGGTACATGACTCCTTTTGAATTACGGTTTTCTCAGAGTATATGGCCAATAGTGGGACCGCTGGGTTGTATGGTAGTTTTATTTTTAGTTTTTAAAGGAATCTCCATACTGTTCTCCATAGTGGCTGTATCAATTTACATTCCCACCAACAGTGCATGAGGGTTCCCTTTACTCAACACCCTCTACAGCATTTATTGTTTGTAGACTTTTGATGATGGCCATTCTGCCCGGTGTGAGGTGATACCTCATTGTAGTTTTGATGTGCATTTCTCTAATCTTTATGCATTCATCTGTCGATGGACACTTAGCTTGCTTCCATGTCCTGGCTATTGTAAATAGTGCTGCAATGAACATTGTGGTACATGACTCCTTTTGAATTACGGTTTTCTCAGAGTATATGGCCAATAGTGGGACCGCTGGGTTGTATGGTAGTTTTATTTTTAGTTTTTAAAGGAATCTCCATACTGTTCTCCATAGTGGCTGTATCAATTTACATTCCCACCAACAGTGCATGAGGGTTCCCTTTACTCAACACCCTCTACAGCATTTATTGTTTGTAGACTTTTGGTGGTGGCCATTCTGCCCGGTGTGAGGTGATACCTCATTGTAGTTTTGATGTGCATTTCTCTAATAACTAGTGATGTTGTGCATTCTTTCATGTGTTTGTTGGCAATCTGAATATCTTCTTTGGAGAAATGTCTATTTAGGTCTTCTGCCCATTTTTGGATTCAGTTTTTTTGTGTTTTTGATATTGGCTGCATGAGCTGCTTGTAAATTTTGGAGATTAATCCTTTGTCAGTTGCTTCATTTGCAAATATCTTCTCCCATTCCGAGGGTGGTCTTTCATCTTGTTTATGGTTTCCTTTGCTGTGCAAAAGATTTTAAGTTTCATTAGGTCCCATTTATTTTTGTTTTTATTTCCATTTCTCTAGGAGGTGGGTCAAAAAGGATCTTGCTGTGATTTATGTCATAGAGTGTTCTGCTATGTTTTCCTCTAGACTTCTATAGTGTCTGGCCTTACATTTAGGTCTTTAATCCATTTTGAGTTTACTTTTGTGTATGGTGTTAGGGAGTGTTCAAATTTCATTCTTTTACATGTAGCTGTCCAGTTTTCCCAGCACCACTTATTGAAGAGGCTGTCTTTTCTCCATTGTATATTCTTGCCTCCTTTACCAAAGATGAGATGACCATATGTGTGTGGATTTATCTCTGGGCTTTCTATCCTGTTCCATTCATCTATATTTCTCTATTTGTGCTAGTACCATACTGTCTTGATTACTGTAGTCAGGGAGCCTGATACCTCCAGCTCCGTTTTTCTTTCTCAAGATTGCTTTGGCTATTTGGGATCTTTTGTGATTCCATACAAATTGTGAAATTTTTTGATCTAGTTCTGTGAAAAATGCTATTGGTAGTTTGATAGGGATTGCACTGAATCTGTAGATGGCTTTGGG